>NW_016827678.1:417757-451429 GCF_001698545.2 Rhinopithecus bieti
TATATATATATATAGACAGCTATTTTAGTATTTGATAGCAGAATTTTTTAAATTAAAGTTTGAAAATATCTTCTTAGGTAAAGTTAGCAGACGTAGCAAATAAAAATACAGAACACCCAGTTAAATTTGAATTTCAGAGAAATGACAAGTAATTTTTAATATAAGTATGTTTTATGCAATATTTGGGACACATTTATACTGAAAAATTATTGATCTGATAGTCACATTTAACTAGATGTCCTGTATTTTATCTGGCAACCCTAGTCTAAGGACACAGGCTTAAATAACTAGGCTATTACTTTAATGTTTTGTACCGGACATTTCAGGGTATTCCATGAGAAATGAACACTTGTTGTTCCAACCTATTTGGAAGTTTTGATCTGGACCACTTAAATTGCTAAATGACTTCATAGGTTCCCTAGAGTTACTTGCCATTACAGAGGTTTGCAGCATATGTGGCCCTTGATCTGAACTATAGTCAACCCAGAAAACTGCCTATGATACTCTGTTATTTTCTGCTGTGCTGAAGCCAAAGTAATTATGGATTTCTCTGGAGGAAAACACGTCCATTGATTTTAAGTTGTTTGGGAGAATGTTAATTTAATGTAAGTTTCCTTCTGCCATGACTGTAACTTTTACATAGCCTACACAACAGTTGCATAGAAAACAAAATACCTTTTGTTGAGAAGTCTGGGGTTTTGATTTTTTTGTTTGTTTAGCTTTAAAAAGGCAATTTTGGGAGAGGGGTTGGTGAAAGGCAGGGGAGGTAACTGGAGACTTGAAGTAAAGTTCTTTAACCTTAGGTCACTGATCGTCTGAGGTGCAGGTTAAATTTTGGTTTTGGGAGTTTTATTTGCCCTCAAGTAGCCATCTCAGCAGTCCACCACAGACTAGACAGAAACATGAACACCCTCGGCCACTCCGCTGATGTTGGCTCTCAGGCCGTTCTGAAACCAGCATTACAGGAAAGTCTAATATTTGAACTTTTCACTCTTGGTTCGTTTTATTAGACAGCAGTGAAAGTTATCCTTGTACTAAATGATGAAGAGAAAATATGAAACACCCTTAAAATTAGTCTTTGTATTTCTCCTTCCTCTTCTCTTTAGGCACATTTATTTTAGAAATTATTTTCCCTTAATCCACTTGTCCATATTGAAACATGCTTGAAAATCTAGGTGATAAGGAGAAGGAAAATAAGAAAGATGAGTTACAGAAAGACCACCCCAAAAATGTTTTATACGCCATTAAATACATTCCAGTCTCTCAAACTAATTTTTACTTTTGAACTGAGCAGACTAGAACTGAATTTCTCAAATATTCAAAAAAGAAAATAGTGGAGTCTATATCCAAGATTTTTCATAACCCCTTCATAACCCCATTCACACTGGGGCCCCATACAACTAGGCAGGTTCAAAGCTGATATGCCAACCAGGCATATCCAAGAAAGAACAAAGCTGAGCCCTCAGTAAGGGTGATGACTTTGCTTTTCTCAACCCACTTCACAAGTTTGTTATTCAAGAAAATATTCAAGAAAATAGTGGAGTCTATATCCAGAAGTTGTAGAGGAATCTATAATGTAACATTTTAGTTATACCTAAAAGTTTCTGCATAAATAAATATTTTAAAATAATAATTTATTTTAAGAAGGAAAACTGTAACAGAATCTGTGTGCTCTTCTTTCCTGATGCTATACAGTCAAGGCATTATCCAAATGCCAGAGAACCTCAATACAGAACAGCCAAGCTGGGGCTTTAAAAGAATTTTTTATAGACTTTATTTTTTAGAGCAGTTTTAAGTTCACAATGAAATTGAGCAGAAGATACAGAGATTTTCTAAATACCTTCTGCCCCAACATATGCATCAACTATCCCTTTATCAACATCAGCTGGGTGCTTTTCCATCCAAACAAAAATCAAAAGAGTGAAACTGTGGTGGAAGAGAAGAATAAAAAATGAGTCTTCTCAAACCATCTTAATTTTTGTATTTTTAGTGTGTATACTATAGATTTATGTGTATGTACATATACACATACATATAGTATATATCCACATACATACTGTATATAATTATTCTTACAAAATAAATATTTTGCTTATTATACCAATACAACATTGTCAAAAATTCTAAATTACCTACATTTAAAAATAACCCGCACACTGAGATTGTTAGCTGTAAAGTTCCGAATTGACCACTGTTAGAGGGAGCTGCTAGTTTTCTTCCACAGAGACAATCTAAACATATCCTCTCTCCAGACAGGGGAAATGCTACACTGTTATGATGGCTGACAATTCATTTAGGATAGAGCAACAAAAAGATAAATGTGAGATATGTCAAGCATCTACTGTTAGATTTCAGAAGACTATTTTTTAATGAGGGAAAAAAGGTATCAAAATAAGTATTTGAGAGGCAATGCCTGCTGGTGGCTTGCTCGTGGAAAACAGTAGCTTCTAATCCTAATAAGGGTGCTGATTCACCACATCACCAGCAAATCATGGAACCACTTTGTTAAGTTTCCTTGTCTATGATATAGTGAATCATGCTAGATCCTACCCCAGAAGTGCTGGGGTTGCCTAAGGAAATACATATTAATATTAGGCGGTTTTAAAATTTAGGAAACTGTGTAAAGAACTACACGAAGAAAAATATTATAATGTAAACATTTAAAGAAATAAGGTTGTCCCTCTCACATAAAGAGTGCTAAATATAATGTCACTTAAATGGATGGGCTTTAGGAGGTGTTGGGCCTTCATAACCCCATTCACACGGGGGCCCCATACAACTAGGCAGGTTCAAAGCTGTGAAGCAACCCCACCAGGCATATCCAAGAAAGAACAAAGCTGAGCCCTCAGTAAGGGTGATGACTTTGCTTTTCTCAACCCACTTCACAAGTTTGTTATTCAAGAAGCTTGTACTGATCATCTATAGGTACATGATGTTGTTTGCTCTATGACAGTGTTTCGCAATGTGCTAGAGATTGTCCTGTGCTTCATAGGATGTTGGCCAGGAATGCTGGCCTCTGCTTCTAGACACTAACACCTTTCACCCACGTCCTAGCTGTGATGAACAAAAATGTTTCCGGATGTTGCCAAATGTCCACTCAAGAGCAAAGTCACCTCCAGGTGAGAACCACTGGTCTATGCTAAAACAGTGATTTCCAAACTTTTGTAGACATAAGACTCACTTAAAATGCTGGTTTTAAAATATGGGTCCCTGTGCCCTAAATCCTAAAATTTAATTCAGTAAAGCTGAGACGGGTACAAATAATTTGTAGGAAAAAAAAAGAGAAAGAGAAAAAAGAAGTGGATTGAGGAGTGAATATAGGACTCAGGACTCAGGGGCTTAGAGGTACCAACGTGGGGTGACTGAAATAAGTGTGCAAGGTTGCTTAATAAAATCTCCCTTCAACTCCCCAAACTTATTGCAGATATTTCAATATAAATAGTTTTGTATTAATATAACCTCTGTCCTTAGTAGAGTGTATGGTGTAGAAAGATGTTACATAAAAGCAATTTTTGAATGAATGATTTAATAATGATTTCAAGGGGAAAGTACAAGTGCTTATTCACTTAGTTCAGTGTAGAATGAAGGTGTCTCGTTGTAATGGCTGGGGGAGGTGTGGCCTGTAACATTTATCAGGAGCCTTGCAGTAAGCAGTGAGTTCTAATCCTGGAAAATCAGAAGTGGGGTTGAGGATAAAATCTACAGTGTATCTCATTTGGGCCATCCCTTCACCTAGGACCTGAAATCTCTTATTAAGTACTTTAGTAAAATTTAGTAATCTTTCCTAGGGAAAGATTAATAGAAGAGGGAATGGCCGGGCACGGTGGCTTACGCTTGTAATCCCAGCACTTTGGGAGGCCGAGGCAGGTGGATCACCTGAGGTCAGGAGTTCAAGATCAGCCTGGCCAACATGGTGAAACCCTGTCTCTACTAAAACACAAAATTAGCAGGGCGTAGTGGTGTGCACCTGTAATCCCAGCTACTCAGGAGGCTGAGGCAGGAGATTTGCTTGAACCTGGGAGGTGGAGGTTGTGGTTAGCCAAGATCACGCCACTGCACCCTAGCCTGGGCAATAGAGTGAGACTCCATCACAAAAAAAAANTCTTTCCTAGGGAAAGATTAATAGAAGAGGGAATGGCCGGGCACGGTGGCTTACGCTTGTAATCCCAGCACTTTGGGAGGCCGAGGCAGGTGGATCACCTGAGGTCAGGAGTTCAAGATCAGCCTGGCCAACATGGTGAAACCCTGTCTCTACTAAAAACACAAAAATTAGCAGGGCGTAGTGGTGTGCACCTGTAATCCCAGCTACTCAGGAGGCTGAGGCAGGAGATTTGCTTGAACCTGGGAGGTGGAGGTTGTGGTTAGCCAAGATCACGCCACTGCACCCTAGCCTGGGCAATAGAGTGAGACTCCATCACAAAAAAAAAAAAAAAAAAAAAAAAAAAAAAAAAAAAAAAAAGAGGGAATGTTAGGATCATTTTCAAATTGTAAAGATTAATTTACTTCCTATTCTGTCTTATTATATCATCTTTCTCCAGCCCTCTACTAAAATTCATAAAACTCAACCATGACAAAATTTCTTCATCACTCCCACAATGAAAAATAAAACAGAGAAGAACAGCAGGATTCCAGATTACCACTGGCTATGTTGAGTGCGTTCTCAGCGAAGGGAGTTGTTGTAATACCTTCAGGGAAGGGATAATTATGATCATGAAAGAGTTGACATTTGGTAGTTGCTTGCTATGTGCCAGACACAGTACTGGGTATATTTCATACTTTGTCTCAAAATATATTTGGGGGACATAAATCTTAGATTCTACTTATAAAGTTTACAGCCTCTCTGCCTCTGCTTGTGCCATTTCCTCTGCTTAGAGCCCCCCTTTTGTCTCGTAACTATCCATGAATATGCCATTCTTTATTCAAACCTCGTATTTCAATATCTATTTACCTTTAAGACATTCCTAACTTGCCCAACTCTGAAAAAGATAGGATCTTCTTGCTTTGTAAACTTCTGAAATAGTTATTTATATTTTACACCCAGTACCTACTTTTCGCCTTATTTTGCAGTTTTATAAACTCATGAGGCACGTGTCTGCCTTCATTACTGTAAGACAAACTCCTTCAAGGTAAAAGCCATGTTTTTTTTTCAAGCTTTGTTTTCCTCAAGCACAGTGTTTTGCAAAGTTTCAGTTTCAGATTTCTCTTGCATCAGAATCATCTGGGTTGTTTGTTGAAAATCCAGATTACTGGTACCCACCTCAGTTTTGCTGAATTAAATTTTAGGATGCAGGACCCAGGGACGCGTACTTTAAACCAGTATTTTAAGTGACTCATGTGTCCACAAAAGTTTAGGAGTCACTCTTTTAGCAGAGAGCAGTGGTTCTCAACTGGAGATCATTTTGCTCTTGGGGGGACATTTGTCAACATCTGGGAACATTTTTGCTCATTACAGTTGGGACAGGGGTGAGTGCTACTGGTATCTAGAGGGTAGAGGCCAGGGATGCTGCTCAACATTCCTCCTCCTTGAAGGCAACAGTTACCTTTATAAAAATATTTTTTATAAGCTCTGCCCCTCGTAGAGTGTGTGCTGTAGAAAGGAGTTATATGAAAGCTATTTTTTGATGACTGATTTAATAAATGGATTATTCCCCAGTCTTTACCACCATTGGTTTCAAAGCACTCGACTTCGAAGCTGTTGTTTTAAACTAGGCTACTTACATGTTCCTGCTTACAGAGATAAAGCTCATCTGAAACTGTTCAGTGTTGTATCAAGTCTCTTAGCCAGAGAAGAACAGTCTTTCCTCTTTCAAAGCTCACTTCCTCTTTGTGGACACTCACTAGTGCCCTGATGCCTATTTCAGTCTTCAACCCAAAGTCCATTTACAGAGGTGACTGATGTCCTAAGGAGGCTTTTGTCCCCAACACTAGCCACTTTCTAAATTTATCTAGTAGTGAAGTATCCTGTAGATATTCCTAAGAAAACAGTGGAGGTTTCACTGAGGTTCTTTTTAAAACATTCATATAAGGCACAATCTATTACACATTAAAATTATGCAACCATAATTCTCACTCAGAGAACTGTTTGTTTCCAAACTCACAATATTTCTCAAAAATTAGCAAAGTATCTTGTTTTTTTTGTTTTTGGTTTTTAAATTGTATTTTTGTTTTATAGGTCCTGTGTGATTCATGCTTTAAAGAGATTCTGTTTTGACATGTTTCCAGGATTTGTTTCACAATTTAGAGCTCCTTTTAGCAGTTCTTGTATTGGTGGCTTCGTAGTGGCGAATTCTCTCAGCATTTATCTGTCCGAAAAGACTATATTTTCCTAAAGCCTTCTTCTTGGAAGAATATCCATTTTCCTATTTGTTTTTATAGAAAATATAGACAAGGTGGTCAGTCTTTTTTTTTTTTTTTTTTTCTGTAACATTCTACAATGTGGGTTAAAATAAATAATTCTAAATTTAGAAGCTTTTCCTGAAATTTATTACCTTTACAATTTGCTTTAGTTATCAAACTCTATAAAATCACTGAACACTGTGGAGTTTTCAAAAGTGGGA
The DNA here is from genome assembly GCF_001698545.2 of Rhinopithecus bieti. Taxonomy (NCBI): domain Eukaryota; kingdom Metazoa; phylum Chordata; class Mammalia; order Primates; family Cercopithecidae; genus Rhinopithecus; species Rhinopithecus bieti. The sequence continues at coordinate 424,315 of NW_016827678.1, forward strand.
CTGCAAATGGTGCTTGACCTGATGGCACAAGAAATGGCTTTGGGAGACAATATTCAGCTGAACAGTGGATAAATAACCAAATAAGGCAGTCCATATTTTAAGGCCAGACTTAGGAGTTCACACATAAATTCGGAAAGCCATACTCAAACGTAGACACCAAAGCGTACTGGAGTAATCAGGTAAACTTTTGAAATTCGGGCTGATGAAGAGGTTAGAAGAAAGAGCACATGAATCAGAGGATGGTGATGCAGAGGGAAAGGGAATTTCCAAAAAGTGCGAAATAGATAAATGAGATTAGTATAGCACAAATCAGGGTATGTGTTGATAAATATTGGAATGGAGGAGTATCAGCTACTTGGTGAACTTAGTCAAGAGTACCTTGAATGCTCAACTGCATAGGAGGCGATGAAACACCATGAAGTGGTACGGACAGATGAGTAACTGAGTGAGAATAGTATTTTAAGAACATTAGTTTGGAATGGTTGCAGATTGGGTAGGAGAAAGAAGTGATGGTTTGCAGATTGGATAGAGGAAACAGGAGAATGTAGACAGGAAACCCAGTTAGAAAAGTATTACATTCATTCAGAAAGAAAGCGATTAGTTCCCCAACTAAGCTGGTGACAGAAAGGGGCAGATGGTTATAGTTTTGTCAAAGATGAGTAAATAGAACTGAGCAAATTCATTGGATGGATGGGGTAAAGGAGTGAGGAACTGCCTCCAGTTCTAATCATAAAATCCTAGGACAGATGTATTCTCCTTAAATCCTGTCTACCTTATCCACTTAAAATTTGCACAAAATTTTCTGCCCACCATACTTGAGAATCTATGAGTTGCTTTTTGTTTGTTTGTTTCAGGGAATAGCACCTAACACTTAAACCCATCAACACTAACAACGTGACTTTTGAGAGGCAAAGTTCAAAATCTGCAAAATCAGAATATTTCAGAGATAATAGTCTATCTGTTTAACATTCTTCACCACATGCCTCCATTTATTCATAGTGCCATTAAAAATGTTCGGTGTTCATTCCTGAAACCAACCCTGGGCTTCTGGATCCAACAGCAGAGTCGATTATATGATTGCTTAAACATCAAAGCTTTCCCTCACTAATGTTCTTACCAGGGGACATAAACAGGCAGGTCTTTTCTCTCTGGTTCAGGCAAATGCCTATGTTGTTCAAACCAGCATACTGTACATTCCTGTGTGATTTTATGTGTTTGATCATTGGACAGATGGAATATCTGCTTTTCCCATTGCTATCAATTGAATGTGTGCAGTGCACATCCTGCTCAAAGCAGACCTGTTTTGTCGGGCAGAAGTCAGGGCTTACTGCCCTGGGACAGCCCATTTCTTGGAAATGCTCATAGGATCTTCAGTTTCCCCTTCTGAGGTATACAAGGAAAATCTTACCCTGAGGAAATATAAAAGGATTTCCTGACACCAGCCAAAGAAACAGGTGCACACATATTTGATTTGATAAAAATGGGTTACACAAGGTATGGCCATAGTGCAAGCATATTATTTCCCCCTGCTTCACAGTTTCAGTGGTCCACTCAGAAAAATTCTGCCCTGAATAATCACTGTCTCCATAATAAATTTGAGTGCCTCACTCTGGAATTCCAGTTCCTTCACAATCTGGCCCCAATTGGCTTCTCCAACCATATTACGAACTACACCCATTTAAGATCTTGCCACGCTAAACTACTTACTGCTACCTGATCCTCAACCCAAGCTCGAGCCTTGCTTATTATGTGCTTTCCTCAATTTAAGCTGATCTTCCTTCACAGTCCAAATGTCCAAATTCTTGCCATCCTAAAAATCCCATTTCTTCGGCAACCCATGAAGACTTTCCTCATCTCCCAGGTGGAAGTCAGCTCTCACTGCCTTATCCTCCCAGTGCAAGTTACATGTATTTATCTGATGGCGCCTCCAATTTCTACCTGAATTATGACTAATAATCTTACCTGTGAACTATGTACATCTTGGAGAGTTTATGCCTGATCCATCTTTGAGTGCTTCACCCTAGGGTCTTGTATCTACGACATGGTGGAAAGAATACTTGGAGAAAATTTAAGTTCAAGTCTTCCTCTGTCTTGTTGTGTCACTGTGATCAGTTTACAAATTTCAACATATCTTTTAAGATTAGGTGTGATAACTAAAAGCCATTCCCTAAAGGATTAGACAGTTAATATAGTTTATGACAATATTAATACATCATGGATGACATACCAGTTTAAAAAATAAGTCTATTTCTTGACATTATTATTAAAGAGATTATTTATTTTTTTACATAACATCACACACTGACCCAATTTGTTTCCCAGTTGGGACACCCCTGAAGTGTATCTGTTAATGAGAAGAAAACAAGTTAAAATGTGATCCTGATATTAAAATTACTGAACCCTTCTCACCTGTCTTCTGATCACCAGCCCAGCCTCCTGACCCTTTTTAAAAAAAAAAATCTATACTTAGCTTGTGTTATACTGATTCACAAGAGCTGCCAGTAAGATGAAATGGAGGTAGTTTAATTACTAAAACAAAAAAATGACCACCATTTATTCATTCAAAAACTATTTATTGAGTGTTCCTAAGGGTCAGATACTCTTCTAGGTTCTAGTGATTGACAGAGTCGTGAATAAGACAAATTTCTGTTTTGCCCTTGAGATGTTTACAAACTAGTAGAGGAGAAAGTTAGCTTGGCATAAAATTCCATTTCAGTATAACATGGTGTGTTATTTTTTGTAGTGCAGTAGAAGAAGGAGAAAGTGGTCAAAAAGAAGCTTACCAGAAAAAACGTATTCAATGGCTAATAAAACCCACTCATGATCAAGCAAAATGTACTTCCCACTTCATTTGTGAGAAAGTGCATTCAAGTTGAGTTCATTGTGTCAAAAGATAACAAATGTTGGTGAGGCTGCAGAGAAATAAGAACACTTGCACACTGTTGGTGGGAACGTAAATTAGTACAGCCATTAGAGTAAACAGTATTGAGGTTTCTAAAACATTAAAAATAGAACTACCATATGATCCAGTAATTCCACTACCGGTTATATATCCAAAGAAAATAAAATCAGTGTCTTTACCATCTCACACCAGTTAGAATGGCGATCATTAAAAAGTCAGGAAACAACAGATGCTGGAGAGGATGTAGAGAAACCAGAATGCTTATACACTTTTGTTGGGAGTGTAAATTAATTCAACCATTGTGAAAGACAGTGTGGCGATTCCTCAAAGATCTAAAACTAGAAATACCATTTGACCGAGCAATCCCATTACTGGGTATATACCCAAAGGATTATAAATCATTCTACTATAAAGACACATGCACATGTATGTTTATTGCAGCACTATTCATAATAGCAAAGACTTGGAACCAACGCAAATGTCCATCAATGATAGACTGGATAAAGAAAATGTGCCACATATACACCATGGAATACTATGCAGCCATAAAAAAGGATGAGTTCATGTTCTTTGAAAGGACACGGATGATGCTGGAAACCATCATTCTCAGCAAACTAACACAGGAACAGAAAACCAAACACTGCATGTTTTCACTCATAAGTGGGAGTTCAAAAATAAGAACACATGGACACAGGGAGGGGAACATCACACACTGGGGCCTGTTGGGGGATGGGGGGCTAGGGGAAGGATAGCATTAGGGGAAATACCCAATGTAGATGATGAGTGGATAGGTGCAGAAAACCACCATGGCACGTGTATACCTATGTAACCGCACGTTCTGCACATGCATCCCAGAACTTAAAGTATTATTAGTTATTTAATTAATTAAATAAAATCAGTGTCTTAAAAAGAGATNCATGGAATACTATGCAGCCATAAAAAAGGATGAGTTCATGTTCTTTGAAAGGACACGGATGATGCTGGAAACCATCATTCTCAGCAAACTAACACAGGAACAGAAAACCAAACACTGCATGTTTTCACTCATAAGTGGGAGTTCAAAATAAGAACACATGGACACAGGGAGGGGAACATCACACACTGGGGCCTGTTGGGGATGGGGGGCTAGGGGAAGGATAGCATTAGGGGAAATACCCAATGTAGATGATGAGTGGATAGGTGCAGAAAACCACCATGGCACGTGTATACCTATGTAACCGCACGTTCTGCACATGCATCCCAGAACTTAAAGTATTATTAGTTATTTAATTAATTAAATAAAATCAGTGTCTTAAAAAGAGATCTGCACTCTCATATTTATTGCAACATTATTCACAGTAGCCAAGATAGTTAACCTAAGTGTCTATCAATGAATGAATGGATAGAGGAAATGCAGTATATATACACAGTGGAATACCATTCAGCCATAAAAAAATGGCTGAAAGAAGGCAATCCTGTCGTTTGTGGCAACATGAATGAAACGGAGGACATTATGTTAAGTGAAATAAGCCAGGTACAAATACTGCACAACCTTATTCACACGTGAAATCTTAAAAAGTTGATATAGAAATAGAGAGGTCAGGAGATTGAGACCATCCTGGCTAACACGGTGAAACCCTGTCTCTACTAAAAATTTAAAAAAATAAAAAATAAATTAGCCGAGCTTGGTGGCGGGCGCCTGTAGTCCCAGCTACTCGGGAGGCTGAGGCGGGAGAATGGCGTGAACCCAGGAGGCGGAGCTTGCAGTGAGCTGTGAACGCGTCACTGCACTGCAGCCTGGGCGACAGAGCGAGACTCCGTCTTAAAGAGAGAGAGAGAGAGAGAGAGAGAGAGAGAGAGAGAGAGAGAGAGTAGAATGGTGGTTACCAGAGGCAGGGGCAGTTTGGGTATTGGGGACTGTGGAGATGTTGGTCAATGGGTACAAAGTTTCAGTTAGGAAAAAATCAAACACTGCATGGGAACATCACACACTGGGGCCTGCCGTGGGGTGGGGGCCTGGGGGAGGGATAGCGTTAGGAGAAATACCTAATGTAAATGATGAGTTGGTGGGTACAGCAAACCAACATAGCACATGTATACATATATAACAAACCTGCACATTGTGCACATGTGCCCTAGAACTTAAAATATAACAAAAAATAAAAATAAAAAAAAAATCCACTCATGTCACCAAATATGGGTTTCTCTATAGTACTGAAAATAAAGTTATTTTAAATATACTGTAACAAAAAGTTTAGTTCCTTTAAAGGCTACAAATTTCAACTAAATAAGAATTAGACCCCATTAATTACAATCTGACATGTCACACAATTTCTGTGTGTGTTTTTTAATAGCTTAACTTCCCTGTCCATTTCAGTTGTAAAATAGTGACGAGAACATTACTATCTTCATAAGGTAAGAACTAAAATATATGATTATTGTGCCTAGAGTAAATTAGTGTATGTTTTATAGTGTTGTTGCACAACTGTAGTGTTGAATCATAACTACAGTTCACACATATAAACACAAAACTTTTTGAATTAATGGTAGAAACAGAAACCTCAGGGGAAAAAAGTAGGTAACTTGTGAACAGGAAAATTTGAAAAGAGAAAATATCAGTTTCAAAAATAAAATCTACATTTTACACGGTCTAAACCATCTTCATAATGTTATCATGAAACCCCTTCACAGTCCCTAGATGTGCAATTTTATAAACGACCTATAACTTGAGAAGTTTCTCAGGGACCTTGCCTCAGTTATCACCTACTTCTTTCCCTTATCAATATTGCTGCCTGAAACTCACCTGAGGTGACATCAAATAAACCAGAGAGTGACAATGGACTCATTGTTAGAACCTACTAACTCCTGAATAATACTCCCAATTTCCAAGCCAAAAGCTACTGGGGTATGTAGCTGAGATACCTTAGTACATCCAGGATAATTCCATTAGAAGTCCATGTCAAGCCAAATTCCCAACTGCCCCTCCCAGCTGGCAATGTGAAAAAGCCCATGCTTTTGTGGTTCAATTACCAGTTGTTTTGAGGAATGACTTTTATGATGATACAGGCTGCTGAGCCAAAATATACGGGATCATAAAAGGGGAATGCCTCCACTGAAAGTCATCGCCATACAACTGGCATTTGAGACTAGCAGAGGGGAAATGAGGGCATCTATGGTTATTCCATCAACATCAAGGCTGGCAGTGGGGGCCAATCAGGAAAGCCAAAATCCTTTAAGTTCTTTTTAAGAGGATAATCTTAAAGCAGAACATGTACTCTTGGCAATCTCCAGAGCTTATAACGTCTGACCCTGCCACTGGACCTGCTTCGTGATGCCATAGATTACATTTTAAACTAATTCTCTCTTCATACGGTATTTTGCTTGCCTTGTAGCACATGCCACAGTCCTGGGTTTGGAAGACGGGATTGGAAAATGGGAGTTTAAGCCTGGTGTACACTGCCAACTAGATTTTTCTTGCTGACAAAGTACAAACTTGGCCTCCACTTCCCTGTAGAGTCATGCCCCTTTGGTGTTTCCTGGGAAGTTAGGCCGCTGCCATGCTATAGCCAGAAAGCCATGCGGTTCCTCACACAGCCTCACACTTTATAATCACTCCCAGGAGATATTTTGACACAGGAATCTGCACTATAACACCTTTAAATCTGGATGGACAGTTTGTTGTAACAAGTTGGAATTTCATTTTTTTTTTTTTTTTTTCTGATGGCTCAAAAAGAACAGGAGCTGGATGATGGGAACAGGGAGAAATAATTACATGAAAGGGCTTAGTGATATCCTTGGGACACAACAGATACTCTCAGAACTTATCAATACAACTTTATGAATCAGAAGACTGAGAAGAGTTCAGTGAAAATAAAACCATGCACCTATTAGTACCCCAGGTCAATTAAAAAATTATTACTTTTATTAAAATAGTATGTTACTATTTTTTTTTGTATTCAGAACTGTAAGTACTCAATTTCCTTAGATCTATATGTACTGAAATTACCAGGAAGAATGTATCGTATGAATTGCTTGCTAAAAACTCAGAAGTTGTTAGAATTTATGTAGTTTATACCAGCAGAGGTTTGAACCCAGAAAAATGAGTTTTCTCCAACACTGACAAATGAAAGTCAACAAGTAGGTAAGTGTGATAGTCTACTGATTTGAGTTCGCATAAGAATAAGTGTACGGGCCTAACAGTGCCAGGACCCAAGCAGAAGTCAGGCAAGATGTATCTTGTGAAGAAACTGGAGTGGGAGAGAAAAGAGAGGTCACCAGTAGCAAGTATGATAATCAGCCTCATGATGTAAAACACTAGATTTTGATGAGCTAAACAACATTAATATCATGTCTATGTCTCTTAAACCAGTATTTAGGTGGTGAGATGGGACAGGTTGTCTATGGAGCATAGTTATGCATGAGTCTATAACCACATCCTTAACTGAAGATTGCTCTTGCATAACCTTGTGAAAAGTTACTGGGCAATATTTAAGATACACACAGGTTTAAAGAATAATATTGCCAGCTTAAAAAATATTATTATAATAGAATACACTAGTTACCCCTTTCAGATTGAGTCACCATCCCTTTCCCTCAGATGTAACCAATATCCTGAACTGCATGTCTATTATTTCCATGCAATTCTTTGTTTTATCACTATATGGGCATTAAACAACATGTAGCATCATTTTGTGTTTAGCCTTTTCTTCATTGAATGTCATGCTTTCAATCATACACCCTACTATCAGTCCTAAAAGTTAGATGTGTTAAAGTCACTTTTTCCTTCCACTTGCTTAAACTATGCTTTAATGGCACCATTTTCTCCTCTCCTTCTCCACTAGCATTAAATGATTGAAGATTCCATTTTCATAACAGGACTAAATGTCTCACTCTCAGTTTCATGTAGTTCTTTAAAAATTGCAGGATGCTGACTGTGTGTGGTGGCTCACACTTGTAATACCAGCACTTTGGGAGGCCAAGACTGGAAGATCACCTGAGGTCAGGAGTTTGAGACTAGCCTGCCCAACATGGTGAAACCCCATCTCTACTAAAAATACAAAAAATTAGCCGGGTGTGGTGGCAGGTGCCTATAATCCCAGCTACTCGGGAAGCTGAGGCAGAGAAATCACTTGAACCCGGGAGGTGGAGGTTGCAGTGAGCTGAGATGGCGCCACTGAACTCCAGCCTGGGTGACAAGAGTGAAACCCTGTCTCAAAAAAAGAAAAAAAAAAAAAAAAAAATCCAGGATGCCTAGGGTTATGTTAATTTAAGGTGTCCTATTATAGATAAGTAAAATGATGTTCAGAATTAAAATCCCAGCTCTGTTTATTACAACATTTGACAAGTCATTTGTCATCCTAGAACTCATTTTGGTAACACAAAATGAAAAAAGTGTTAAAGAAAAAAATTATTCAATGATACTTATTGAAGCATAATAATGCAGATTTTACTCAGAACCACCAAAGTAGGCATAGGGATGACGGCATTGGTGTATTGCTATGGGAAAAGTAGATTTTACCCAACTCCAAATACAGCATGGGCAAGTGAATAGCCATTTATAGTCATGGAGCAGAGTGGATGGGAGTTGGTGGGTGGAAAATTCTTAAAGGAAGCATCAGGAGTAAGGAGGATTCTGGTTAAACTGACGTAAGAGGATTTCTTGCTAAGGACAGGCCAGGAAGATAACCTGAGGGCAGATGTGAGATGAGGATCCCAATCAGATATCAAAGGTGATCGTATCTCTAAGATGGGGGTGAGGTTCTTGCTAAACTTGCTAAACTATAAATCAGAAGGGTCCTTGTTAAAACTGGGTATTACAAGGAAATGCGCAGATGTGCCTACAAGAAGGTTCAGGAGTCTAACGTTTGATCAAGCAAAGGCTCTATCTGAGAGGTGAACTACATATAAATCATCTCCAATGCCCTTTCTAACTCCAATATTTGTCTTTTTACTCTGCTCTTTCCCTCTACATGGATAAACATCTCACCAATCTCATTATTGAATATTCTTTTTAAAAAATTATTTTGCTGGCACTTTCTTGAATCATGTACTGGTCAGTAGAGGGGACAGTGTTTCTACACATACTTCCCAAAGTATTAATATAAATGAAAAGCATTTTCAAAAAGCTTTTGCTGGCCAATTCAGTTTGAGGAGTGTATCTTAGCCTGCTTAGTATTCTGTGGGATCTGTGGACTTGTTACTAGTATTGCTAATAATAATCTGAGCATGGCATAGAACAACCTTTGCTGTAAATTTGAAGTCAGCAAGACAGGCTTAACTTGAACCCCATCTAAGGCAGTTACTAACCCATGTATCTCAAAGCTGCTAAGATTCCACCTGCAAGAAATCTTCCCAGAAAAGGACTCAAAGATAGCCTCCTACAAAGACACAAGCCCACAAGTGCAGTGAGAAAATGATTCCTATTCTCACAGTTTTGGCACAGTTGGCTGTTACTCCTGAAAAAAAAATAATGTTAAATGAAAATATTCCATGTCTAATCCCTGCCCACTTTTTTATTTAAAAGAGTGAGGAAAATTAATTGAACAATCATTAAATTCCAAGAAAATGAAATAGGCTTTTCTCCAGTATATAAAAAAAAGATAAATGAACATTTCTTTTCCTTTGATGAATGTAAAAAGACATGTTTATGATTCTTTGCTTAGGAAAAACAGACACTTGGTTGATGTAAAGGTTAAATATGTATTCTGGTTTCCAATCATGAAATGCTATTTGCTGTATAGAGCATATATTTATGGTCCTTGAAATTGGCATAGTTACTGAACTTAAAACAGCAACATTTTACTTCTATGAATAGACCCTAAGACTGACTGACCTTCTGATATTTCATGCTAATGTATATTGAATAACTGTGACAGGCAACAAAAGGGGCATTACTTGTGGGTCATCATCCATCCACTCATTCAAATAACACTTCTTGAGTGCTAACTAGTAATTTCAGCTCAACCAACAATTATTGAATGCTGCCTATGTTCCTGCTGGGCACTGCTGAGGTACTTGAAATAGCCATACGTAAAATATATACATATATAGGTAGGAGTCACATGTTAATAATATAATACCATATTATAGTATATAATTAGTATAATATAATACTATATTATAGTATATAGCTAGGAGTTACATGTGATAGAAAAGCCTCAACTTTCTCTTTTAAAACAGGGAAGGAAGGGGAACTGTGTGGGTATTTGTATTCAGAATCTCTAAAGAAGTAGACATTATACTTAGAGTTAACTAATGTATTTTTGAGCCCATTCGTATTTGCTCAATCTAGAAGTAAACAACACAAAATATAGAACTCTGTCCTAGTATCCAAGGGAACTAGAATTGAGTGGCATATTTTCCTTTATCATTCAAATCTGAACGTCTTGCTTGAATTAACGTATTTATGAAGGAATTGTGCCTCCTCTCTTGTCACCATTTTATCTCTAACAGATATTTAACAATATCGAAATTCTTTTAAAAGATATTTTTCCTTCAGTGGTGACAGAGTGGCATTAGAAAGTGTTGGCTGGCTCTGCCTTATAAGTTGAAGTTATTAAGATACTTAGCAATATATGTGAAAAAATGGCACACCACTGAGCCAGTCTTTGAATCTAAGCAAAGCACTCCTCAACAAGTGCACTATTTTTTTTCAAATTCATGAGACTTTTCATATTTAGCTTCCAAAGTCTCATTAGAATGTCTCCTTCTGGCAACCAAACTGCTTAACAATAAACAATTCATCAACTTCAAGAGGCTAAAAAAAGTATGAAAGGTGTTCTGGTTTAACAAAAGTGTAATGATTTAGTTTATACTATGTATGAGGGAATTAAAAGTAGGTGAAAAGTTCATATTTGTGCTTTAGAAAGACTTGATGAATAATGCAATGGCATTTTCATTACATTATTCAAAATGTTTGTTGGAAAACATTATCTTTTCTTATTTATCCAACTACTGAATATGGCTTTGTAAATGTATTTGTGCTGTCAAATTTAATCAGATAAACTTCTTTTTAACTCATTTCTTGTATTCCTAAAACTTGGTCTTCCACAGTAAAGATTAGATTATATAAAGATCTGTGGTCTTCATAACATGTCCATTCAAATAATGCTATTATTCTCTGGAATATATTATTGGGAAAGAGTATATGATACTCTTTCCTAGATGATACTCTTTCCTAGGCCTCTTGAAGAAGAGAATTTTTCTGCAATCATTTACAACAACTATAAAAACAAACATGAGCCTGGATTTTCTGCCTCCCTGCCTCCCTCCCTACTTCCTTCCCTCTCTTCTTTCCTGCCTGCCTTTTACTTTCCTGCCTTTCTGTTTTCTTTCTTTTTCTTTCCTTTCTCTATTCTTTCTCTTATTTTTCTTCTTCAAACATTTATTGTTTACCTACAATTTGCAAGATATCATGCTAGATGCTGGGAGTGAAAGGGTAAATAAATCATGATCTCACAATATCTGTTATGACAGATATTACAATAGACAAGTACAAAATAATCAGTGCCATAATAGAAGTAGAAATAAAGTAAACACTATTGAAGCACAAGGAATGGTAAAACAGATGTTCCTGAGGCCTGGAATTTAATTGTAACTTATCTGATTTTATTTGTCTGATTTCCACGAGGTTTCATTAATCCCAAATTTACTGGGAAATCTCATCACGATTATTGGTCCCTAGGGTGAAATTAGAAATCAATAGCTGTAATGTTTCTAAAATTTCATTTTATAGATTTTTAGCAAACAAATCTCTCCACTCTCTTCCTCACATTACCGCCCACGTTCCCACACATTCAATCTCAACCCAGAGGCCACTGTCTTTCTCCTTTTCTTCTTTTATTCTTTCTGAGCTGCACAGCAGGCATGCGGAGGAGGAAGACAGAAAACAGAAAACTTTTCAGTGTGGGCATCAAGCTGTCAGCCTGTTTCTGCCATAGCACTCTGATCCACTCCTCCCCTACTGATCCGCACCACAGCACCCCTTCTCCACCAAATGCCAAAAGCAGAAAGAAAACCCGCAATACAAGATGGTCTCTCCAATTAAAAACAAAACTCTTTAATGCCCAGATAATTTACTGAGAACACAAAGGAGAATGCTGCATGGCAATTGCCTGGAAGGACCTAACAAACTAGTCCTAGTGAAAGAAACAGGAACATAAAGATGATAACTAATGTGCATTGAGTTTGTTGTCTAGATCAGGCCTGTTCCATGCACTTACATATAACTTGTTTAATCCTTACCTTGGCCTACAAGGTAAATACACGATTACTTCCCCCATTTCACGTTAAGAAAACTGACGCACAGAACAATTATAGGTGCCAGAGCTAGAAAACCATCACAAGTAGCAATCTGCTTCCAGATTCCATGTTCCTGAGCCTTAGGCAGAATGCAGGCCATTTTAACATAATGTGGTAAATAATGTTATTTATTATTAATATTATTGACATGTGCTCACGGTCAAAAAGTAGAAAATACCTTGTAAGTGATACTTCAGAAATTAATCCTTCCCTCCAGTCCAGAGAATGGGCTTGGAGAAGTCCTATAATGCCTGCCTTCCTTACACCAAGTGACTACATCCCTCCTCTTACTTAGGAACTACTCTTTTTATCTTAGCAATTTAGTAACAGGTATGCCTTTGCACACCCATCAGCATGATATCCTTTTATGTGTCGGTAGCCCTAAAACATTTGGAATTTTATTGCCACTTGGTGAAGCTATTTGTTCACATAGCCTTAAGTCTTAGATAACTATTGCAACTCCTAAATTTCTCACCTCTAACCAATATCCACTCTACCATAGCAGCCTCCTATAGTACTGGCAGAGTGTGACATACACCCCTAGCATCTGTTTGTATTTTCAACTTTTTAGAATTTTTTCAGAAGAAAAAATTGTATAGTAATTGTTATAAGTATCTGCAAGATGCCAGAGAATGTTTCAAAGAAGTTACTTCCCCTTTTGTAGACATGCAAAGAGGAGGATTATAAGGATCATTACTACGCCAGGTATAATATGGTTCCAAAAATGAAGCCAAAATCTGGTAATTTTTGAGGAAAAAAAAAGATAACGTGAAATAGTCGTAAGTGCCAGTTTTTGTAGCTCTCCAGTTCTCTGCAGTGACTGGATTTGGGCCATACAGAAACCCTTTCTACTGTTAAAGCAACAGAGAAAAGGAGAGAAAAACTTGATAAAGCTATTCCCAGCCTGGCAAATTAGGAGTTAAACTTTGGAACTGACACTTCAGCATTTGGTAATCCCCTCACCCCACACTTGGCTGTAAAATCTGTGAAGTAGCCTCCTTCCGGAAGTCAGGTTTTCTAGTAATGCCCTAATTGGTTAAGTATGTATTATAGTGTATTTAATAACTGAGCCTCTTGATTTTCAGAACAAATGGCACCCACATGCTTGCTATTAACCTTTTGAATTGCAAATATATGCCAGGTGGCCATAAGCCACATGGTGTTCAAATGATTCCCCCCATATTTGAGATGCTATTCACTCTGTAACGAAATGACAAGACAGAATTGTATCAGAAAAAGAGCACCCACATGTACACTCTAAATTGTGCAAACATTTTGAAATTCAGTGGTAATTTAGGAAGTCAGTCTCCAGTAGACTTCCCTATCCTTATATAGGCAAAGCCAGCTATTGTGTTCCAAAGCAAAACTGATGCCCGCGGCAATCATTCTTGTAACCAATCACAAGTCAATGAGAGTAAATTAGTTACCGGTGTCAGAGGAAGCTTTGGCATTCACAAAGAATTTAGAAATAGCTAACATGTTATAATCACATGGAAATGGTGCATGTTATTAAAATTGCCAACACAGGAAAACTTACCTGGCCACACTTTATGGTGCACAAAATCTCGTAGTATGGCTATTAGAACATTCATGATAATAAAGTCAGAGTTCTATCCCAACTTCAGAAAACTCATCAAAAGTTTACTGAGAAGACAAAAATACTCTTGAGGGTCAGAAGCAAACCCAAATGACTTATTCACCTACTAAAATTATTTAACTTTGAATATTATGAAATAAATGCATTAAGAACAATAGAAATGCTTTTAACCAATGCAAATGGGTCTGTTAGTCAACTAACTCATCAGAAAAGTTAGTTCAATTAGGGAACAATGAAAAAACTAAAGGTATCATAAATATTTTATTTTATGTTAACATAAAGTAAATAAATATGCATGCAAGTGGCCAATCTTTTGATGTAGGATGAAAGCCATTCCCTTGAGAATGTATCACTGATGGGAATTTCACCTGGTCTTTCTTGCCTAACCCACACTCATAATATTGACTAAGATTTCCAGTTTCAGTTTCTTTTAAAGGTGAAGGAATTTACTCTAGTGAAGCCAAAACCATGTTAAGTCCTTTTCGATTTCCATGGCTTTACAATCTTTCCTAAATATCTTGCCTACACCTAATTTGACATCATTTTTTCATTTATTTCTCTTTATTGGGTCATTCTAAAGCATTTAATTTTCATACAAATATCTCTCTGTTCCCCATTAATACTTCATTGATTTGCATGAATAATTAATTAAATTATATAATTAAAATAATAAGTACAACCGGCATGAAATATTTAGGAACAAACAAAATTATAACTCAGTAAGTGGATGTGTAGTACATACATTTCTAAGAGAGTAGACTACCAGTCAAAAGCCCTCAGGAGGCGACAGAACTCAGACATATTTCACTAAGGAAATGCAGAATGTTAACTATTTCATTAAATTCATTAAATGAAAATCAGTCAAACTGATAGAGAGAGCAAAGGGTCCCCCGCAAAACCCCGCCTTCAAGCCTAAAACAGCCTGAACCTTGAAAAACCCAACCGCTGGTCCTGGATGAAGCCGGCTCTTTCCTGACTGATTCTCTGACTAATGCCCCACCTGCGCACTGAGAGGATGGGGTGGAGCCTCGGGAAGTCGCCCTATTTGCACGGGGGAGGAGCCTGGACTCCAGATCCAGTGTGGTGGCCTGGATTCAATCTGTCAAGTGGGGGCCTGCTAGGAGGACTCTCTCTCTGTTTCCTGAGAGTTTCTCTTTCCTTTTTTCCTTTTCACCCAACAAAGGCTGCCCTACTCATCTTACAATGTGTCCGCGTGCCTAAATTTTCATAGGTCGTGTGACAAGAACCCGTTTTTTTCTATAACAAAATGCAATTTAATATTTAGGTAAAATAATTATGAGCATGGATGTGTGATAAGAATGTGCTCATATATCATGATACATTTTAAGGGAATTTGTGTAAACCTTTCAGTTAGCTTTTCTACATAATATACGTAGTTCATATTTTAATGGGAGTTTCAGAAACTGTCATAAGTATTCTCTGTCCTGTAACTTCCACCGCTTCTCAGCTATTTCAGTTGAGGATAATTTTGTTTGTGAATAAAGAAAAAACATTCAACGAACAGAGGCAAAATCAGAAAGGTATATATTGTGTAACTGATAGGACTGAGAGCAGACATCTCCAGAGTTGGTTCAGCAATTTCCTAATATGAAGGCCCAGGACTGGCAGTGCTGAGATTCTGTCATGGTTTTCAAATGCTGCTGCAGCACGAGGTATTTGAGTTCGGATCTTTTTCATTTATTGTCAGTAAGTATATGCTGTGTCCTTTTAGTTTTAACAGTTTAATCTGATTTCTATTTCCACAAGTTTTTAACTCCCCCCACTTTCTTCTGTAGAAAGATTATCTTCTCTATTGTTAACCAGATAGGAAATACTAAATATTATACTTTTATTCTCCCAGTATTTACTTTAAAAGTAAACAGAATTAAATCTTCAGAGTCAGATTTGATATTTTCTAATATCAAGAGTGTATCTAAGTTCCCCCAAAACATATTAATAACTTAAAAATCTTTTACTTTCCTCATTCATTCATTTTTTTCACAATCAGTACTTAAGATGGGTACATAATTTCATGTTTACTTCTTTTCTCGCTATTGATTCTCACATTCCATTACTTTCCCATAGAATCATTAAGCTTTTTTCTGAAGTAAGCTTTCTAGTCTTTTAACAGTTAACATTTATTTTATACCTGAAATGCACCCTTTCTATTTCCCCCAAATGTAAATACACAGAACCTAACATAATGCCTGCCACACAGAGAGTGGTCATTCTATATTTGCCAAATGTGAGAATGAATAAACGAATGAATGCCAGGCTCTGTCCTAAATGTGTTGTATGCATATGTCTAGTTACAAAAGCCCTGCAAGGAAAGCACTCTATTTGTGAAGAAGGAAATTGAGCTTCAGAGAGCTTAATAAAACTTGCCCAAGGTCACATCACTATTAAGTTTTAGGATTTGCGTTCAATCCTGTGCCTATTCAATATCAAATGGCAGATTCTGTTATTTTCTTGGGTCTCGAACCAAGGAAACAAAGGATCTCAAATGGAAGAAGGAAAATTGAGAAGATCCATGAAATAAATATACATATGGGTAAATATATACTACAAGAGATCTTTGTCTGGCCCTTTCTTTACTTGCATCATTCCCTCATTTTCTTTACTTTTTTCTCTCCACTTAGGCTACCATTACCATAGAAATGATAGGGCTAGACTTTAACTAATAGAATTAATGTATTGATGGTGGAAAAGATTAAATGTAAAGAAAAGAACTAGCATCAAAAGGAAAACAAGAAACAGAGAGGCAGAGAATATAAATAGTTGGATTCGTAAACATTAGAAGAAGCATCTTGGATTCAATCATTGCTTTGCAGAAGATTTTCTAACAAATATAAAGGACAGTATCTTTAGAAGATTTTAAAAGTGTTTTACATTCAGTATTTTCTTTTCACAATTTCTCCTAAGATTGAAAAATGATTATTAGATGGAGCACGAAAATAACCTTAGTTAAAGTTAATCTTATTTTCAGATTTTAAGCTTGTTAGAGATATGGGCCTTAGCTGACAATCCTGCTATGATTTACTGTGCAAAGATTTAAACTTTAAAAATTCTAGAAATATTTATTTTATACTATACTTAAGTTTCAAACACTTGGGGAAGTAATTTCATTTTATAATGGAGAGTCACATTTCAAGTGACTGCACTGCTTAAATTGCAGTGGGAAGAAAAAATAGGGCAAAAAATAGCCAGAAATGCAAATAAAACACAATTTTTTTGAGATAATAGTGTGGTCAAGTCATCAAAGCCATTTAAAAAAACACAATGTCTTAAAAATTTTTGTCTGAACACTTACTAATATAACCTGTCTCAGTTATTTTTGAAAGAGTCAATTTAGTGTTCTCTGAGATAAAATGTGATTGTTTTCCAAAAAAATTATAACCCTGATTTGTCTCAACATATAAATTAAAATAAATGATCTATGCTTTCAACTTTAGGGCTAGGAAAAAAAAAAAAAAAAACTCTTGTAAAACAAAAGAAAGTAATTCATAGGTGTAAAAAAATTAATTTGAGTTAATTGCAAAGGCAATAAAATTAAGTAATAATTATCCCAGTGTATGCTCAGGGCTATATGAAATCTATGCAGTCATTGGTTCTTTTCTGCATCTGACAGCAAGTTTGAGAGATTGTATCTCTTCCTGATACTTAACCTATTTCCTTGCTTGGGTAAGATTTCAGTTAACTTCTCCTATCCATATTTTTCAGAAACAGAGGTAACAATATCAATTATCCTCCATTTAAATAACAACTTTGACTCTTTTAACTAAAAGGCCACTTGTTAAATAAGTATGACATAGGTACCTGGGATTTGCTATGTACTTGTAAGGACCTCAGTTCTTAGGAATCTTTCTTAAACTGTATCCCCATGGGGATTGCATCTGGCTGTGTTAACAGAAAGCTGACTACACTGGTTTAATGAAATATGGTCTTAACTAGGATTCCTAAACAGGTTCTGAGATGAAAAATTTTGTTTGAAAAATTAACTGGGAAGTCCTCTCAGGAGAAAGTGAAGAAGGCAGGATTGGACAGAGGAGAAGCAGACTCTCAATGGTTGCAACCAGGGCTCAGCCAGTCAGTTCCACAGTGAGTTCTGGAGCTGAAATGACCTTTCAGCATTGTCCCGATTTGAGGCAAAGAACTTGGACTTTTGTGTTTCCACATCAGACAGTCATTGACTACAGGCCACCCCCATTCAGGGGACTTAACCTTGGACACAGCAATTCCCTACAGCTGAAAGTTCTTCCCAGTGAGGGACAGGTCTCTGAACAGTCAGTAGTCTATACTTCTCAGTCAATGAGGATAGATATGTCGCCCTTGAAGAGGGGGTCTGGGCTGAATGCCATAGTTGGCACTACAAGAGCATCCTTTCCTTGCTCAGATCTACTTGTTCTTACAGCAAGTTTGCCTCACTTGGGGACAGATTCTCCAGGATTGCTCTCATTTCCTGGGGAAACATAAAAAGGGAGTTCGCAGGTATAGGAGCTGCACCTCAAGACTGTAATTGACCTCCAGCCTGTACCTAATGTTTATCACCCCTCTCCTCCACTCACTTTAGATGCCATCACCTGCAGCTGACACCTCTGCTGGTGGAGTGACCCACACCCTTATTCCTGAGGTGTCACAGCTCCACATTACTATGACCTTTCTCAGGTCATGGCTGCTGTTCTTGACTGTTCACTGTTAAAACTGGGCGGAAGAGCACCAAAAGACACCTCTGTGTTTCTGAGTATCAAACATATTCTCTCCTACCCTCAGCCCCCATTCATGCTTAGCCAGGACTAGATCATGTAGCTAACCTAAGGTGTGAGGACTCACTTTCTGATATTTGAGAAATAAGGAGGAAAAAGCTATTAAGAAATGAAATTAGTTGGCTGTCACTGAATACCGTTAAGTCATTAAAGAGATAATGAGAGGTTCAGGGAGATAAAATTCAAGGTAAAATGCAGAAGTCAGAGGGTATTCTGGAAGCATTTAAAGAAGTTCATAATCTCTTGAAGATGAGGGGCAGATAGAGTAAAGAAGCTGACTCAGGACTTAATTGTAAGAGTAGCAGAGATTCAAAGAAGGCTGAATTCTCAACCCTACCAGGCCCTCCAAGTCAAGGTCAGAACCATACTCAGGAAGGATCAGGACACTGAGACTTGGGATGGGGATAGCTGGATAGATGCCTTGAGAACCTTAACCTCCCAATTTCCATGAACACGCTAGACCTCCAGAAACAACTAATTCCATCTTGTGTGAAGATACTAGGCCCATTGCTTAATATCGTGCACAGGTTTTAAATAAGATAGGAGCCTTACATGAAACTGTGTGTCCCCTCAAGATCTATGCATATATCCTCTCCTGGCAACTTAGCCAATAATAAGAATAAAATCCCTAGTCCAATTTAAGATAAGGAAATAGAGTTTACATAGAAGTTGATGTTTTATCTGGCTGACATATCTTGTCATACCTTAGAAAAAAATATGCCATTACCTGAATCTTGAGGGTTCTAGATTAAGGGAGCGAAACATTAAGTTGGGTAAGAGAACGTCAGTTGATATGAAAGAACTTTGTCATAATATAGAATATTTAAATATATTTTTTATTTTAATAACTTTTGGGGTACAAGTGGTTTTCGGTTTCATGGATAAATTAAATATTGGTGAATTCTGAGATTTTAGTGCACCTGTCACCCAAGTGGTATATGTTGTACCAATATGTATTTTTTGATTCCACACTCCCCTCCTTCCCTCCCACTTCTGAGTCTCCAAATGTCATTATAACACTCTGTATGTCTTTGCATACTCATAGCTTAGCTCCCACATGTAAGTGAGAACATATGGTATTTGATTTTCCATTTCTGAGTTACTTCACTTAGAATAATGGTCTTCAGCTCCAACCAAGTTGCTACAAAGAACATGGACATTTAGGTTGGTTCCATATATTTGCAATTGTAAATTGGACTGCAGTAAACATACATGTGCTTGTGTCTTTTTCATCTATGACTTCTTTTCCTTTGGGTAGATACACAGTAGTTGGTTTGCTGGATTGAATGGTAGATCTACTTTTAGTTCCTTAAAAAATGTCCGTACTGTTTTCCATAGATGTTGTACTAATTTGCATTCTCACCAACAGTGTATAAGCATTCCCTTTTCCCCACATCTGTGCCAACATCTATTGTTTCTTGACTTTTTAATAATGGCCATTCTTTCAGGAGTAAGGTCGTATTTCATTGTGGTTTTAATTTGCATTTCCCTGATGATTAGTGATGCTGAGCATTTTTAAATATGTTTGCTGGCCATTTGTATACTTTCTTTTGAAAAATGTCTATGTATATCATTAGCTCACTTTTGATGGGATTATTTAATGTTTTTCTTGTTGATTTATTTGAGTTCCTTGTAGATTCTGGATACTGGTCCTTTGTCAGATGCATATATTGCAAATACTTTTTCCATTCTGTGTGTTGCCTGTATACTCTGATGATTATTTTTTTTGCTATGGAGAAGCTTTACATTTAATCAGGTCCCATTTATTTTGTTTTACTGCTTTTGTTTTGAGGTTTTAGTCATGAATTCTTTATCTAGGGCAATGTCCAGAAGACTTTTCCAAGGTTATCTTCTAGAATTTTATGGTTTCAGATGTTAGATTTAAGTCTTTGATTCATCTCGAATTGATTTTTGTATATGGTGTGAGATAGGGACCCAGTTTCATTTTTTGCTACACGTGGCTAGCCAGTTTTCCCAGAACTTAAGGGTGTCACTACCTCAATTTATGTTTTTGTATGTTTTATCAAAGATCAGTTGATTCTAAGTATTTGGCTTTATTTCTAGGTTCTCTATTCTATTCTATTTGTCTATGCACCTACTTTCA
This sequence comes from Rhinopithecus bieti, assembly GCF_001698545.2. Classification (NCBI taxonomy): domain Eukaryota; kingdom Metazoa; phylum Chordata; class Mammalia; order Primates; family Cercopithecidae; genus Rhinopithecus; species Rhinopithecus bieti. The sequence continues at coordinate 444,960 of NW_016827678.1, forward strand.
ACCAGTACCATGCTGTTTTGGTAACTATAGCACTGTAGTCTAACTTGAAGTTTGGTAATGTGATGCCTCTAGATTCATTCTTTTTGTTTAGGATTTCTTTGGCTATTTGAGCTATTTTTTGGTTTCATATGAATTTTAGGACTTTTTTCTAATTCTATGAAAAATGTTGTTGGTATTTTGATGGGAGTTACATTAAATCTATAGATTGCTTTGGGCAGTATGTTCATTTTCACAATAATGATTCTTCCAATCCATGAGCATGGGATGTGTTTCCATTTGTTTATGTCACCTGTGATTTCTCTCAGCAGTGTTTTGTAGTTCTCCTTTTAGAGATCTTTCACTTCCTGGGTTAAGTATATACATAGGTATTTTATTTGCCTTGTTCCAATTCTCAAGGGGAATGCTTTCAACTTTTCCTGATTCAGTATGAGGTTGACTGTGAGTTTGTCATATATGGCTTATATTAATTTGAGGTAATTCCCTTCTATGCCTAGTTTGTTGGGGGTTTTTATCATAAAGGGATGCTGGATTTTATTGAATGCTTTTTCTGCATCTATTGAGATGATCATATGATTTTGTTTTAATTCTCTCTATGTGATATATCACATTTATTGACTTGTATATGATAAGTCTTCCCTGGGATGAAAACCACTTGATCATGGTGTATTATCTTTTTGATGTTGTATTAGTCAGGGTTTTCTGGAGGGACAGAATTATTCCACCAATCCAGCTGCTTCAGGATGATGGAGAACAGATGTGCTGTTGAGTTTGGTTAGCTAGTATTCTGTTGAGGGTTTTTACATCTCTGTTCATGCAGGATATTGGGTTTTTTTTTTTTTTTTTTTTTTTTTTTTTTTTTAGTTATGTCCTTTCCTGGTTTTGGTATCAGGGTGATAAGGCTTCATAGAGTGAATTAGGGAGGATTCCCTGTGTCTCAATCTTTTGGAATAGTTTCAGTTGGATTGACACCAATTCTTCTTTAAATGTCTGGTAGAATTCAACTGTGAATTTATCTGGCCCTGGGATTTTGTTAGCATTTCAAAAATTACTAATTGAATCTGACTGCTTGTTATTGGTCTGTTCAGGGTTTCTATTTCTTACTGATTTAATGTAGGAAGACTTTATGTTTCCAGGAATTTGTTCATTTTCTCTAGGTTTTCTAATTTGTATGCATCGAATTGTTCATAGCAGTCTTAAATGAACTTTTGTATTTCTGTGATGTCGGTTGTAGTGTCTCTAGTTTCATTTGTAGTTGAGCTTATTTGAATTGTCTCTCTTCTCTTCTCAGTTATTCTAATAGTCTGTCAATTTCATTTCTTTTTTCAAAGAACCAGCTTTTTGTTTCATTGATTTTTTTTGTATTTTTTTATTTCAATTTCATTTAGTTCTACTCTGATCTCTGTTATTTCTTTTCTTCTGCTAGCTTGGGTTTAATTCGTTCTTGTTTCCCTGGTTACTTGAGGTATGGCTTTAGGTTGCCAATTGGTAATCTTTCAGACTTTTTGATGTAGGCACTTAGTACTATAAACTTTGCTTTAGCACTGCTTTTGCTTTATCCCAGAGGTTTTGCTAACCTGTGTCTGTATTATCAATAATTTCAAAGAATTTTTTAATTTTCATCTTGATTTCATTATAAACTCAAATATCATTCAGGAGCAGGCTGTTTAATTTCCATGTATTTGTATAGTTTAGGAGATTGTTTTTGTAGTTGATTTCTAGTTTTATTCTACTGTGGTCTGAGAAGATACTTGATATGATTTCAATTTTTAAAAATGTATTGATACTTGTTTTGTGACCTATTACATGTTCTATCTTGGAGGATGTTCCATGTGCTGATGAAAAGCTTGTATAATCTGCAGTTCTTGGGTACAATTTTCAGTAAATATCTGTTAGGTTCATTTGTTCTAGAGTCTAGTTTAAGTCCAGTGTTTCTTTATTGACATTCTGTCTCAATATTCTACCGCTGTCAGTGGAATATTGAAGTCCCCTACTATTACTATGTTGCTGTCTATCTCATTTCTTAGGTCTAGTAGTAATTGCTTTATGAATCTGGTAGCTCCAGTGTTAGTTGTATATACATTTAAGATTGTAATATCTTCTTGTTGTATTGATTTTTTTATCTTATATAACGACTTTGTCTTTTTTCTTAACTGTTGTTGCTTTAAAGTCTGTTTTATCTGATATGAAAACAGCCACTCCTGCTCATTTTTCCTTTCCATTTGCATGGAATATCTCTTTCTACCCCTTTACTTTGAGCTGATATGAATCCTTATGTGTTAGATGAGTCTCTTAAAGTCAGCAGATATTTGGTTTGTGATGTTTTTATCCATTCTGCCAATATGTATCTTTTAAGTGGAGCATTTATGCCATTTTCATTCAATGGTAATATTGAGATGTGAGGTACTGTTCCATTAACATTCCATCATGTTCATTGTTCCCTAGATACTTTGTTTCTTCATTGTGTTATTGCTATATAGGCCCTGTGAGTTTTAAGCTTTTAAGAGATTTTATTCTGGTATATATCAAGCTTTGGTTTCAAGATTTAGAACTCCTTTCAGCATTTCTTATAGGGCTGGTCTGGTATTAACAAATTCCCTCAGCATTTGTTTGTCTGAAAAAGACATTATTTCTCCTTCATTTATGGAAATTAGTTTTCTAGATACAAAATTATTGGCTGAAAGTTTTTCTATTTAAGGAGGCTAAAGATAGAACCCCAATCCCTTCTGGCTTATAAGTTTTCTGCTGAGAAGTCTGCTGTTAGTCTGATGGGTTTTCCTTTATAAGTTACCTGATGCTTTTGTCTCACTGTTCTTAGAATTCTTTCCTTCATGCTGACTTTAGATAGCCAGATGATTATATGCTTTGTTGATGATCTTTTGCAATGAGTCTCCCAGGGGCTTTTGAACTTCTTGTATTTGGATATCTAAATCTCTTACAAGGTTAGGGATGTTTTCCTCAATTATTCCCTCAAATAAGTTTCAGAAACTTTTTGCTTTGTCTTCTCCTTCAAGAACACCAACTAATTTTAGGTCTAGCCATTTACAAAATTCCATATTTCTTGGAGATTTTGTTCATTTATTTTATTCTTTTCTCTTTATTTTGTCTGTTGAGTTAATTCAAAAGCCTTGTTTCTGAGCTCTGAAATTCTTTCTTCGACTATTCTATTGTTGAAACTTTCCACTGCATTTTGTAATTTCCCAAGTGTGTCTTTCATTTCCAGAAGTCCTTATTGGTGTTTCCTTAAAATATCCATCTGTTTAAAAAAATCTTATTCATATCCTGTACTATTTTAAAATTTATTTATGTTTGTTTTACCTTTCTCTGGAATCTCTTTGAGTAGCTTAATAATCAACATTTTGAATTCTTTATCTGGTATTTCAAATATTTCATCTTGGTTTGGATCCATTGCTGGGGAGCTAATGTGATCCTTCGGAGATGTTATAAAACTCTGTGTTTTCATATTACCAGAATTATTTTTCTAGTTCCTTCTCATTTGGTTAGAAAATTTCCTCTATTCATTCTTGAATTTATTTTTGATTTGACTATTTTAAAAAAATTTTCTCCCCTTAAGGATGTGACTTTAATTTTTATAGTTTATTGCAGCCTAATTTGGCTCTTGGTGCTTTCAGGAGTGAAGATTGTATGAATTCCTTGCTTACAGAGAGTCTTTGCATGATAGCTTTCTCAGATGCTGGTTGTATTAGCAATGTGCTCAGTGTGTGAGCAAGTTCACTGTTTCCTATACAGTTGGAATGACAGCGGTTTATTGATGCTTATCTCATTCCCCCATGGTGTGCATTTTTTATTTGCTACTTTTTTCCCCAATATTCTATTTACTGGGTTGAATAGTTCAGGCTTCAGGCCAATAGGGGAGATATCTACAAGCAAAAACTGCCTGTGGCTAAAACAGGGGGAAAATGCATTATCCAATGGTGGACAGATGTCCCAGCCTTGACAAAAGTGACTGGAGGAGCTGTTTGTGAAACACTCTGAGGTATTATCAGAGGGAATGACCATAGCCACCTCAGCTCCCCTGACACTCCATCAGGAAAGCTATCCACCTCCCAGACACACTCCTTACCCAGTATTTCAGCTATTCAGATCAGACAGGTACCTCTTTTCATTGGCAGGAATGTTGATATTCTAAGGAAAGAGGAATTGTGACTCTACCTCTCATGAAAGACTGTACCTGGAGAGTGCACCTCCTGTGGCAATGCAATCACCCTGAATTGTTCCAGAAAGGCTGTTTATGCCGAGCTCCTGTGGGAAAAGCTCCAGCTGTGTCTGCAGCAGTGGATGAGGGTGAAAAGAAGTCTCCTTCTCTAAGGTCCTTCAGGAGCACCAGGGCTGCCTGATTGTTGGTGCAGAATGCAGATTTTCCCTGTGTTCAAATTCAGGAAATATAGAGAACACCACAAAGCTACTCCTCGAGAAGAGCAACCCCAAGACACATAATTGTCAGATTCACCAAGCTTGAAATGAAGGAAAAAATGTTAAGGGCAGCCAGAGAGAAAGGTAGGGTTACCCACAAAGGGAAGCTCATCAGATTAACCTGCTGAACCCAGCATTGCAACTGTGCCTCCGCTAAAAGAAATTTTCCACCAGTGGAAAGATCTGGGACTCAAGGCCTGCCATCTGGGTTCTTTTGTCCCATTGGGTATTGCTTTGATATGATGCATGTCCTCTTCCCCCCAGGAATAGGAGTCTCTGACAGCCAGACTACTGTGAATGTTGTTGCTCCTCTGTGTCTAACCACCCAAAGGGACCGCTGCACTTCAGGATGACGCTGGGGAATGTCTTCAGGGATCCAAATACATGACCTGTCCTCAAATCTCCCATCTGTGAGTACCAGCACCACCTCTGATGGGGGTGGCAGGGAAGTGAGACTCTGTGAGATTCTTGGTGTAGACAGTCTTAGTGTGTTGGTTTTCTCAAATGCCATTTGTAGTAGCAATTAACTGGTCATGTGGACAGACTCAGGGCTTCTTGGTTAGCCAGGTGGTACAGGCATTAGTGATAGCTAAAGTCATGCGCAAGTTTTCTCCTTCTTGGGTGCAGTATTCCTGGGTGCAGTGTTGGAGATGCTGTAATAGACTCTGTCAGTTGGTCTCCAGCCAGGAGGTGGCACTTGCAAAAGCCTCCAGCTGTGGTAGTAGTGGATTGCTTGCCTTATGTTACTTAGGGGAAGTACGCTGGTTTCTAGGTGATAGATGAGGCCATTTAAATACCAAAAGTTTCTGTTCCTTGTATTAAGCTACCAGGGTGGATAGAGGGGCTGGGCCTGGCAGGTCCCTACTCTGAGTTTCTGTGTGAAAGCCAAGCAGCAGCCCCTGTGGAAGTAGGAGTGGGGATGTATAGGGAAACCAATGCCCAATATTTCAACATAGGTTCTTTCTATTTTCCATAAGTGTCGGCCAGCCGAGAAATAAAGAGTACAAAGAGAGGAATTTTACAGCTGGGCCACTGGGGGTGACATCACATATCAGTAGGACCGTGGTGCCCACCTGAGCCTCAAAACAGCAAATTTTTTTATTAACGGTTTCAAAAGAGGAGTGGGTGTAAAACAGGGAGTAGGTACAAAGATCACATGCTTCAAAGGGCAAAAAGCAGATCTACGAATAAGGGTCTAACAAAGATCACAATGCAAAGGGCAAAAGCAGAATTATTGATAAGGGTCTACGTTCAGTGGGTGCACGTATTATCTTGATAAACATCTTAAACAACAGAAAACAGGGTTCAAGAGCAGAGAACCAGTCTGACCACAAATTTACCAGGGTCGAGTTATTTTCCCCACCCTAGTAAGCCTGAGGGTACTGCAGGAGACCAGGGCACATCTCAGTCCTTATCTCAACTGCATAAGACAGACATTCCCAGAGTGGCCGTTTATAGACCTCCCCCCAGGAATGCATTCCTTTCCCAGGGTGTTAATATTAATATTCCTTCCTAGGAAAATAATTTAGCGATATCTTGCCTACTTGCACGTCCATTTACAGGCTCTCTGCAAGAAAAAAATATATAGTTGTTTTTGCCTGACCTCACAGGCAGTTAGACCTTATGGTTGTCTTCCCTTGTTTCCTAAAAATTGCTGTTATTCTGTTCTTTTAAAAGGTGCACTGATTTCATATTGTTCAAACACACGTTTTACAATCAATTTGTACAGCTAACATAATTATCACAGTGGTCCTGAGGTGACATACATCCTCAGCTTATGAAGATGACAGGATTAAGAGATTAAAGTAAAGACAGGCATAAGAAATTATAAAAGTAGAGGGGGCGGAGCAAGATGGCCGAATAGGAACAGCTCCAGTCTCCAACTCCCAGTGCGAGTGACACAGAAGACCAGTGATTTCTGCATTTTCAACTGAGGTACTGGGGTCATCTCACTAGGGAGTGCCGGACAATCGGTGCTGGTCAGCTGCTGCAGCCTGACCAGCGAGAGCTGAAGCAGGGCGAGGCATCGCCTCACCTGG
>NW_016827678.1:455383-458643 GCF_001698545.2 Rhinopithecus bieti
AAAAAAAAAAAAGAAATTACAAAAGTATTATTTGGAAACTGATCAATGTCCATGAACTCTTCACAATTTATGTTCCTCTGCTGCGGCTACAGCTGGTCCCTCTGTTCAGGGTCCCTGACTTCCCACAATAGAGGTGGTTCCCTGGCCCCGGGGGTAGTGTTCCAGAGAGAAACTCCCACATACTTAGCAAGGCAGATTTCACACGGAGAGTTTTCCACTAGCATTAGTGAGCTAAGTTCCAGATCGTCTACAACATTCCAAACTCAAAACTATCTCTTTAAGGAAAGACTCTAAAACATCAAAATCTCTGACATTTTACTTTTAGGTAACCAAGAATTGGAAAAAAAAATAATATCAAGATATTTCAAGAATTATTGGATATGTTGTCCATGGAGCTTTCAAGAAGTTCATAGAACCCCTAAGTAATTCCCTGATCTGTGAAGTAAGAACTATCCTAGTGGTGAAAGCAAAGTGGAAATGCTGGAAATTGGCTCCCTCCAATAAAACTAATAAGTTATTAAAATTACTATGTCCCAAGGGAAATAGTAGATGATAATTGCACCTTTGAAGATTTAAAGAAATGATGGTGGTTCCCTGTTATATCCCATTTAATTTGTGAGCCTGACCTTTAAAAAATCAGAAGGATCTTGACAGATGAAAATGGAAAAATAAAATCTTAGCACAGTTACTTCAATGTTGTTGTACTAAACTTGGTACCTTGATAAGGGCAAATTAACATAGCATCAGCATGTGGTACCCAGTCATTGATCTAACAAATACATTGTATTCCATCCCTATTAGAAAAGAGGATCAGAAGCAGTTTGTGTTTCTGTGAAATGAATAAAAGCATACACCTATGGTTTTGCCCTAAGGCTATGTCAACTCTCTTACTCTCATTTTTAATATAGTCCAGAGGTCACTTCCAAGATGGCAGAATAGGAACAGCTACTGTCTGCAGCTCCCAGCAAGATCGATGAAGAAGATGGGTGATTTCTGCATTTCCAACTGAGGTATCTGGTTCATCTCATTGGGACTGGTTGGATAGTGTGTGCAGCCCATGGAGAGCAAGCTGAAGTAGGGTGGGGTGTCACCTCACCTGTGAAGCACAAGGGTTTGGGGGATTTCCCTTTCCTAGTCAAGGGAAGCCATGACAGACTGTACCTGGAGAAACAGTACACTCCTCACCAAATACTGTGCTTTTCCCACAGTCTTAGCAACCAGCAGACCAAGAGATACCCTCTCATGCCTGGCTTGGTGGGTCCCGCACCCACGGAGCCTTGCCCACTGCTAGCGCAGCAGTCTGAGATCAACCTGCAATGCTGCAGCTTAATGCGGAGAGGGACATCTGCCATTGCTGATGCTTGAGTAGTTCACAGTGTACACAAAGATGCTGGGAAGCTCAGACTGGGTGGAACCCACTGCAGCTCAGCAAGGTCTACTGACTCTCTAGATTCCACCTGTGGGGGCAGGGCATAGCAGAAAAAAAGGCCACAGACAGCTTCTGCAGACTTAAACATCTCTGTCTGACAGCTCTGAAGAAAGCAATGATTCTTTCAGCATGGCATTTGAGTTCCCAGAACGGACAGACTGCCTCCTCAAGTGGGTCCCTGATCCCTGTGTAGCCTGACTGGGAGACACCTCCCAGTAGGGGCCACAGGCACCTCAAACAGGCAGGTGCCCATCTGGGATGAAGCTTCAAGAGGAAGGATCAGGCAACAATATTTGCTGTTCTGCAGCCTCTGCTAGTGATACCCAGGCAAACAGGATCTGGAATGGACCTCTAGAAAACTCCAATAGACCTGCAGCTGAAGGGCCTGTTAGAAGCACAACTAACAAACAGAAAGGAATAGCATCCACATTAACAAAAAGGATATCCACACCAAAAAACCCATCTGTAAGTGACCAATATCAAAGACCAAAGGTAGATAAAACCACAAAGATGGGGAGAAACCAGAGCAGAAAAGCTGAAAATTCCAAAAACCAGAGCACCTCTTCTCCTCCAAAGGATCACAGCTCCTCGCCAGCAAGGGAACACAACTGAATGGAGAATGAGTTTGACGAGTTGACAGAAGTAGGCTTCAGAAGATCAGTAATAAACTTCTCCGAGCTAAAGGAACATGTTCTAAACCATTGAAAGGAAGCTAAAAACCTTGAAAAAAGTTTCGATGAATGGCTAACTAGAATAAACAGTGTAGAGAAGACTTTAAATGACATGATGGAACTGAAAACCACAGCACGAGACCTTTGTGATGCATGCACAAGCTTCAGTAGTTGATTTGAACAAGTGGAAGAAAGGATATCAGTGACTGAAGATCAAATTAATGAAATAAAGTGAGAAGACGAGATTAGAGAAAAAAGAGTAAAAAGAAATGAACAAAGCCTCCAAGAAATATGGGACTATGTGAAAAGACCAAATATACATTTGATTGGTGTACCTGAAAGTGATGGAGAGAATGGAACCAAGTTGGAAAACACTCTTCAGGATACTATCCAGAAGAACTTCCCCAACCTAGTAAGGCAGGCCAACATTCAAATTCAGGAAATACAGAGAACACCGCAAACATACTCCTCAAGAAAAGCAACCCAAAGACACATAATTGTCAGATTCACCAAGGTTTAAATGAAGGAAAAAATGTTAAGGACAGCCAGAGAGAAAGGTCAGGTTACCCACAAAGGGAAGCCCATCAGACTAACAGTGGATGTTTCTGCAGAAACCCTACAAGCCACAAGAGAGTGGGGACCAATATTCAACATTCTTAAAGAAAAGAATTTTCAACCCAGAATTTCATATTCAGCCAAACTAAGCTTCATAAGTGAAGGAGAAATAAAATCCTTTAAAGACAAGCAAATGCTGAGAGATTTTGTCACCACCAGGCCTGCCTTATAAGAGCTCCTAAAGGAAGCACTAAACATGGGAAGAAACAACCAGTACCAACCACTGCAAAAACATGCCAAATTATAAAGACCATCAGCACTATGAAGAAACTGCATCAATTAATGGGCAAAATAACCAGCGAATGTCATAATGACAGGGTCAAATTACAACATAACAATATTAATCTTAAATGTAAATGGGCTAAATCCCTGAATTAAAAGACACAGACTGGCAAATTGGATAAAGACTCAAGACTCATCGATGTGCTGTATTCAGGAGACCCATCTCATGTGCAAAGATGCACATAGGCTCAAAATAAAGAGATGGAGGAAGATCTACTAAGCAAATGGAAAGCAAAAAAAAAAAATAAAAAAAAAAAAGCAGG
>NW_016827678.1:460471-464593 GCF_001698545.2 Rhinopithecus bieti
AACCCCATCAAAAAGTGGGCAAAGGATATGAACAGACACTTCTCAAAAGAAGACATTTATTCAGCCAACAGACATATGAAAAAATGCTCATCATCATTGAAATGCAAATCAAAACCACAATGAGATACCATCTCACGCCAGTTAGAATGACGATCATTAAAAAGTCAGCAAACAACAGGTGCTGGAGAGGATGTGGAGAAATAGGAACACCTTTACACTGTTGGTGGGAGTGTAAATTAGTTCAACCATTGTGGAAGACAGTGAGGTGATATCTCAAGAATCTAGAACTAGAAATACCATTTGACCCAACAACCCCATTACTGGGTATATACTCAAAGGTTTATAAATCTTGCTACTATAATGACACATGCACACGTGTGTTTATTGTGGCACTATTCACAATAACAAAGACTTGGAACCAACCCAACGTCCATCAATGACATACTGGATAAAGAAAATGTGGCACATATATACCATGGAATACTATGCAGCCATGAAAAAGGATGAGTTCATGTCCTTTGCAGGGACATGGATGAAGCTGGAAACCATCATTCTCAGCAAACTATCACAAGGACAGAAAACGAAACACTGCATGTTCTCACTTATAAGTGGGAGTTGAACAATGAGAACACATGGACACAGGGCAGGGAACATCACACAAGAGGACTTGTTGGGGGGTGAGGGGTTGGGGAAGGGTGGGGGGTTGGGGGAGGGATAGCATTAGGAGAAATACCTAATGTAAATGATGAGTTGATGGGTGCAGCAAACCAAGATGGCACATGTATACTTATGTAACAAATCTGCACATTGTGCACATGTACCCTAAAACTTAAAGTATAATAATAAAAATTTATATGTAGTCCAAAGAGTTCTACTTGTCAGGACACTCTTTAGAACATTACATTGATCCATTTTATCAGAGACACCACAGTAATCAGACCAGATATACAGGACACATTCACTCCATGTATAGTAGGAAATAAACCCACCATATCAGTAAATTCTTGGGGTTTAGTGCTCTGGAACATAACCCCCAAAGTAGAGAACAAATTATTGTATCTCACCACTCCTACTAAAAAGAAAGTAGCACAATGTTGGTAAGTTTGTTTAATTTATGGAGGCAGCTTATTCTACACTTGAGAATACTGTTCCAGTCCATTTACTAAGTGTCTCAGAAGGCTACTAGCTTTCATTGAGGCCAGGTAAGGAAACAGCTTTGTAAGTATGGGTTGGAATGTAAGCATCTCTGTTATGTGGGCCAAACGGCCAGCAGACCCTGTGATACCCTAGGTATCCATTATGAAAAGAGATGCTGTGTGGAAATCATGTCAAGCTCAAATAGGAGAATCACAATATGGACACATGGTTCTGGAGCAACACCATGCCATCTGCAGCAGAGAGCCAGACACCATCAAAAACAAGCTTCTGGGCTGTGGGAGAGATGGACCATCTTTCTCATTCAGCTATGACACTTTAGTTTTCCCATGAATCAGGTTCTTCTCTCATCAGCTCACTGCACACACTCACCATGGTTTATTGCCTACATTTTCATGGCCTGTACAAAACATTTGTGCCCATCCTTCTGACATATATATTTTTTCTGTCTCTACTTGCCCTCTGAGATCCAGATCTAATTGCCTATTTTATTTGACAGATGACCTCAAACCCAACATAGGCAAAACTAACTTTCTAATCTAATACAAGTCATATATATTTATGATTATATATACACAGATCACACGCACACATATATAATTATGTATATACATACACACACCCTCTTCTGATTAATGACAATTACCCAAGTAAAAAAAACCTAAGAATAATCTTGTATTTTCTCATTTTTCATTTAACCCTTTTCTTACATGCAATAAACAACCAAGTACTGCAGTTTTCAGCTTTTAAGATCTTTTATATCATTCCTTCCATGTACACCTCTGCTGCCTTAATCCAGCACCTTGTTCAGTGGTGAGTAAATAAAATGTTTTACAACTGCCTCTCTGGAGAAGAAAAAAAATGTACTGATTTGTATTGTTGCCATTTTCTGTGATGTAAATACTTCCACCATAGCCAATTTCAAGCTAAGAATGTGACAACACTAAACATGGAATTAGGATGAAAAGTACAGTAGCACAGTTTTAGGTAAACAACTTCTAAAACATACAAATAAAATAGAGTAAGTTAATTACAATGTGAGTTTTCATTACCTTTGTTTGAAATATGTTAATTATAAATTTATATCATTTAATTTTTAACAATTACTATGTTTAACACAATTTTGACTTGTAAACTTCTGGAAATTTAAAAATTCACATCTGTGAATTGCTTCAATTCAATCTTGGATCACCGAGAGGGAGAGAATATTTTACCCTTCTTCCTTACTCACCGTGACTACCGCTTGCCACCCAGGCTAGAGAGGGCAGGGAAGATTTCCATGATAGAAAAAATGCCTTTATGCCCCAAGGTGCTCATTCTGTTGGAATTAGCCCATACCACAAAGCCCCAGATGTCTTCCTTTCACTGAGCTATCTTTTGTGCTTCACTTCCCTCAATATATACTCTTTTGTTTCTCATGATGCTCAAAAGTTTTGAAAACAACTTTTTAAAATTTCTGAAGGATGTATTTACTATAGAATGGGAACATACTCTGTACTATTCAAATATGGTAGATGATGATTCTGTTGAGTAAATGCCTCCAGAGCTAAAATGGAAAACTCAAAAGCTCTTACAAATTATCCCAATCTTCTGTACTCTGAAGAAAGTAAGAGAAGAGAAAAGAAGGGAAAAAAAACATGAGACTAACTGGGGGGAAGAGCAGGTAACAAGCACCCCACCCTGGACCCTGCACTTGATAGGCCCCTGCCCCATGGTGTAGAATCATGCTGCACTCACTGAGCAAGGAGGCTACATGGGTAAAGGAGGTGGTCACCAGTGTCCACACCTTCCTTTTCTAGACTGCACTTCATACTCAAATAGCCCTGGGCCCATTATAGGGCCTATGCAGGCCTCTTCCCCATGTTCTTTCTCTGAGGGAGGGCTGCTTCTGTGCCACTAGGCCAGATGGGTAGCCAAAGGGATTGCTGGTGCCTGGTGGAGAGAGGTTAGGAGGGAGCTTTGTGCTTGCAGGCCACGTGTCCAAATGCATGTGCACAAGGACCTTTGTGGTATGACACAGAGCCACAGTGGGAAAAGAAGGGGGCAGGCCACAGACCAGGCCTGTATTTGTAGTCTACCCAGGGTCACCAAATGTTAGAGGTAAGCTTGGGCAAGAATATTCCCAGCAGAGAAAGCAGGAAGTGGAGAGGCCTTGACCTTTCTCTTCCTAGTGTGAATCTTCTCAGCATCATCTCAGAAATCACTTGACCTTCTTTTCTAACCCCATAGATAAGCAAGATTTTCTCTATCTATGATCATTGAGGAGGGATGATACCACCACAAACAGCACCACTACTCCCCAACCTAGTGCCTGACAAAGCTACTCTTCTAGAGGTCCGTATCTAAGAATTTCTCTTTTTAATATCAAGTTCATTACCTGGGGGACTTTTGCTCTGTGCATGTTTGTGATTTATTGGATGTTTATATGGGGCCCTCATGGGACCTAACAATGTCCTATGTTCCAGTTTCCCAGTGTCCCACACTCCTACGGAAGCCTGATTCCTTTGGAAATTCTCGATTCTGGTATATGATGATGTAGCATCAGTGACAGCAGCAGTCAGTTCTGGGGCAAATATATACCTTGTCAGTGTGTATTGCTCTACACTGACTCTGACAGGACCCCCACGGGCATCAACAAAAACAAAACAAAACAAAACAAAACAAAACCTGATTCCACAGTCAGTGCTCTCCAAAGATAAGCCTATCTGTCACTACTTTAGAAAGACCATGATAGCCTGTTGTGGCATCACCAGACTTAATGCTCTGCCCTCCAAGGTCACCAACCCCTTGGTACAATAAAAGAATTTAAGGCATTTTGTTTTTTTCTGGCCAAGTGCCTTAACTTCTATCTTGTACATAAGTCAAGGAGATGAGTCCAAGAAACCTCACATTTAATCTCACCTTCACTTAGAAAGCTTGCACAGACTCAGGAGGAGAACTGATACTAAAAAAAAAAAAAAAAAAAAA
>NW_016827678.1:464798-474719 GCF_001698545.2 Rhinopithecus bieti
AAAAAAAAAAAAAAAAAATCTAGAGTAACATTAAACTCTAAGCCTCTACAATCTTTTGAGAGTAGACCAACTTCCTATGTGAAGATAGTGTGTGTGTGTGCGTGTGTGCGTGTGTGTGTGTGCGTGTGTGTGTGTGTAATATAGTATGCGAACATATTTGAGAGCAGTAACAAAGGGTAGCATGGAATTCCAGAAGAAAGAATCTTTTCAGCAAACCAGAACCCAACACATTTATATTCTTTCCTAACAAAGAGTGAATGTTCAAAAATAAAAGCAATCTTCCGATGCTGAGCTCTTAGCTATCTTCTCCTGCTGCTCCCATAATTGCCCTTAATATATCTGATGAACTCTATGAACCACTGGGTAACTGTCCTTTAAAAAGACATCTCTGTTGTCTAATCCTTAATGTTTGAGTTCCCAGGCTGCCTGTTCACTGGAGTCTTCCTTATAGTCAATTCTTTGAGGAATTCATTCAGCTTAATTTTAGTATCACGCAGGGACAGTTGTGCTTCTCTAAGTAAGTTCTTTTAAAGCATCGGCTTAAATGAGGGAATTCTCCATAGGACCTTACTGTGGCTAATCTTCCCAGCTGTAATCATCTTTGAAGGGAAGCATCTGCCATCACTCCCAGGGTGAGTGCACAGGTTTGTTTTTTTCTGCTCTCTCACAGCCTTCATCTAATCTCTCATTTATTAAGATTGCAATGGTGAGGTATTTCATGACATCTTTTCCCCTGCCTCAGATAAACTCACTTAATTTAATCAGTGAATAGTCAGTGTAGTTTCACTTCCTAGCTTCTCATTTGTCTTGCTGACATTGCTTATAATCATTTCTAAGCATTTTATGTTCTTTTCCTTTATTGTTTCAAATAGAAATTTCAAGTGAAGAGTCTTTACCCTTGTTATTCTGAAATTTAGGAAATATGAACTTGCTACATCTATCTAATTTCATTATTCATGACAGCCAAGAGATAGGGCATTGAAAACCAAATTTGTGTTTAATATTGTCACGGAATTGCTAATATGGAAATAAACCATGTTTATAAAATTCACATTTGACTGGTAGTTTATTAAACTAAGATTTGCAATCACTGGTATTAATAGTTTGGTACTTGTTGTTGTTAGAGATCAGTAGTTTTAAAGCCATTTAATATAAAGTATTTCATATATACTGATGACATTTCTTCAAAGGTATGAAGGAAAAAAGAGGCTGTTTTGTAAAGAGGTATGTATAAAATATACTATGTATTCTCAAAATCAAGTCATTTGGCTTGACCATTTGAACATTCTTTTAAGTAATGCTGCATTTAAAAATAAACTAAGGTGTATGTAGTTGAGTTCATAATCTTTTGTTCATAGCATACTGTCACTATTGATCTATGTATGACCTCTTTGGTCTATGTATGGCTTCTGTGTGTGTGTGTGTGTGTGTGTGTGTGTGTATGTGTGTGTGTGTATATAAAATAGGTCCATGTATCCCTACACTTACCATGAGACCTAGAAAATTAACAAGAAATTGTATCTCCTGATGTGATTCTCCCCCACTTTTTCCTCCTTCCACTCCCACTCCAGTTAATTATTACCCTGAATCCTTTGCATATTATTCCATTCCTTTTCTAAAAATATAGTTTATTTTATTAGTATTTCTAAAATATTGTTCATATTTTGTTTTAGTTATATGAAAAGTACATAATATTTTAAATAATGTTCTGGAATTTAATTTTTTACTAAATGTTTTTGTATATTATGTGAACATCTGTCCACATTGTCAGTTGTAGTTGTAGCTTTTAATTTCTATGTTTTATGACTATTTTAAACCATATTTTTATTTTATGATATCTTTTTATAAAAAGTTTTCTGGATAAAATAAATGGATAACATACATTAGTTGCACACAATTTTACAGCATTGGAAATATTAATATTACATTCAAGTAAAGCTAGCTCAAGATGATACTCAATATTAAGCTTCTGGTCTGAATGGAAAGAACAAAACAAAGATCTAAGTAAGCCGTTTTGGATCAAAACCAGAAATTAATGAAACTGAGATTTTGCCACCATTAAAAATTATTAGATTAAATGTTATCTTCAAAATGTAATTGAAAGATTAAATTATTACCACTGTAGCTTAACTTTTTACTGAACAACTTTAACCAAAATATTGTAACCAAAACCTTTCAACATCATGGGCTGAGGACAAATATGAGATACCGGTGCTAAGGAAGCCCAGTTTCCTCCTATGTCCATTTTAGGAGTGGTAGGAGCACCTGGCACAGGTCTTGCATGCAGATATGAGAGTTTCTCCATTGTGTAAACAGTGAGGGGCCAACTTTCCAAATGGCACCTGGATATTTATATAATGCTACCTGCCTGTACACATGCCTTTGATAGTACCATCTCACAGTAATGCTGGGCTTGACCATGTGACATGCTTTGGCCAATGGGAATACAAACTTGACTCAAACAGATGCTTTTTTAAAGTACTTGCACATTTCCTTTTCCCTGTCTCTGCCATGGGAACATGCCAGGGATACCTACTGGAGGGAAGTGAGAGACACATGGAGGAATCATCCCAGCCAAGGTTCTCCTAGAACAACAGTAAACCAGCCAACCTAATAGCTAATGTCAGACCTATGAGAAAACCCAGCTGGGACCAGCCAAGCCCAGCCCAGATCACCAGAGCCCACCAACCTATCGATAATCTGGTGAGAAAAAAGAAAAAAAAAAAAAGGTTGATGTTTTAAGCCACTACGTCTTTTTGGGGGGGAGGTGGTGTTTTGTTTTGTTTTGTTTTGTTTTTTAATTTTTTACTGGCAAACCACTCAAAATTGTCTGCTTGGGTTCACTAATCTGACCGTTTCTAGGCAGTAATCACTGTCTCCCCACCTCACCCCTGCTTCTTGGACAAATGTTCTAGGATAGTTTTCCAGACGTTGGGGCGAATGTCTTCCTTACTGATTTTGCCTCCTCCTACCCACAGTTTTCTGTCTGTTTTTTCTGTCATAGCTTCTTACTCTTTTTATCCCTATCTTTGAGTCAATTCTCCTCTTTGCTTTCTTAATAGGTCTTGATGGCACATTATAATCAGACCCAAAGGATTAACTACTAAAAAACTAGTTTACCTTTCCTTAAAGGCAAATAAAACCTTAATTTTCAAATGCTCCCAGAAGTGAAGATAGCACCAGGCTATAGGTAGGTTGGTAGGCTCTGGTAATCTGGGCTGGGTTTGGCTGATCCCAGGTACGTTTGCTCATAGGTCTGACCTTAGCTATTATTTGCTTCTGAGACGGTAATAAGAAGGTGGGGATGGGGAAATACTGGGGCTCTTTGAGTGTTCAGATCCTTCTAATGCACCAGAAAGAGTTAGAATAACAAAACTGATAAGTAATCAAATTAGAACACATTAAATATTTCTATCCTCACTTCAAGTACTCTTTGCAAGTATGTGTGATCCAAATTTCTCCAGGTCTTACCAGTTTAATTTCATGTTAATACTAATGACTCGTATTTTTAAAAGAACCTTATCCCCCATGAAGTTTTGCCTGTTAATATCTGCTAATGTTCAGAGACTGTCACATATGTCACAGCCATTCCTTCGGTTGCATTCACTACTTGGATTCTGACCCATTCTTCCTGCTCCTGTTCATACACTGAGGTCCACTGCTTCTGCATTTATTGAAAGCTGCCCTTACCTTGAAACTATTGTGGGAAACACGTAGAAGACTTCCAATGACTGTGCCAAGACTGTTGTCCCCTCATGCTCTCGATATTACTAAACTCAGGGTGCCATATTTGGGCAGAGGTGGGGGAAATATTCTTCTCCCTACCACTGTCACAATCTAGATACCTGTGTCTTGCTAAAGAAGCCCTCTTTGTTTTCTCAAGGTCAAGATCTTGCTTAAAGTCCGTCTTTCCATAAGTCTCAGAAATGAGTCCATGACATTGTGCCAGAAGCCAAATGTTCACAACAGACACCTTCCTATCCTCTGCATCCCTAATTTTATCCCATTCTTTTTTCTTTCTTTTTCTTTTTTTTTTTTTGGCAGTCAACCTTTTCTCATGATCATCAACTTATACAGACACCTCCAGACCACCCACTATATACGCTCATTGAATTGTCCTATGTTTGCATGAATCTCAGTGGTAGGTGCAACTTGGGCTGAAGGTGGGATGGGACCCCCCTCCATGTATAATGCCTTAGGAAAGCTTTAATATGTTGTAGACATAACATTAGTACTTTCTTTTATCTTTATTCTCTCAGTGAATGATCAGATCATCATAGAAATGGCTAGGTCTGAGTCATTTCCAATATCTCATTAAACTTTTTAGTCATCATGCCTCTGGGCTTAAACTGTGAAGGGAGAAGAGACCTCAAATAACCTCCCACATCTCTGCTCCCCAACAAACCTACCACACCTACATAGTGTCTGGCACATGGAGGGCATGTAATACCTATCTGATGAATGATGGAATGTACAAACACTTCCCTACCCATCCACAACTTCAGTTTCAAGGGTTATGAAAGTAGCCAAAGTAGAAAAAAGAAAAAGACCAAAAAATACATGGCAAGAGTGGTTAGTTCAAGTTGCATGGGGCCCAGAGAATTTGCCCACACTCAAATGCAGCAGAGTATATGACAGTTGCTAAAGCAGGACCAAAGTGCCATTGCTCTTTCCTCTTCTCCACGTCAAGCTCTATATTCCCTTTTATACAACCAGCAACTGGCTTGGGAGAAAGTGTCTAACAAGTAATTATAACCGCAGCCAGGTTTGCTCTTGTTCTATTTCCAAATTGTAACTGCATTCTACTTTGTTTATTCTTTACTCTCAAAATTACCTGTTTCACTATGATATTTATAAACGTATTTCTCTTAATAGCCAATTTCAACACTACCTTGAGAGAGAGAATTAGGAAACATTCTCTTTGTCAGAGCTCAAAATGATATACTGCAGAGTGAAAGAGCACTTTTACACAATATAAATACTTAACTGTTTTGTTAACGTATTAGCTGAAGTCTTACAAAAAGAAAAAAGTAGACACTTACTGAGTCTCAGAGGTGATAACAAAGCTGTTCAGGCAGCTAGGCCAGGAAACATCTTTCTGTTTTCCTCTAGAATAACAAATCTGCCAAAGTCAGATTTACAAAGGAAAATCCATGTGACTTCTAGCCAAGAACTCTTGAAACCCAATTAATTAATTTTAATTAATTAAAATTTAAAAATTACATCATAATTCAAAATAAAAGTATTATATAAAAAGCACAGAGAGAGAGAAAGAGAGAGAAACAGTGTCCCTACAAACAAAAAAAGCGCAGCAGGAAGACATGTCAGTCAGACACCTGTACACTTGCGTCACTGTATTTTGAAACAGTTTCTTAATTTCTTACAGAAACTAAGAAAATTATAGACATTGTGATAAATTAAATAAATCTGAATCAGGAAAATGCAGAAATAAGGCAATTGAAGAGACAAAACATTTCAGAGATCTAATAGAACTCAGGAAAGAATTAGAAATAAGAGAAAAATTATTTCAGAAACAAAAGCTAAGATAGGCAGAATATATTAATGAATAAACACAATACCTTAAGAGATAGGGTGTAATAAACACAATGGTAAATACCTTATTCTATAAGCATGAAAAACTATTCAAGCAAAATGGGCAGATATAGAAGATAGGTAAATAAAATCCAGCACACGCACACACACACACACACAATAGGAATTGAAGGGGAAAAAATTTGAATACAACAAATACTAAAAACCATAAATCAAGAAGATTTTTCTGAAATAACAATAAAAAAGATTTAGAGCTATGTTGGAAATGATATACTTCATATCTGGGAATACCAACTTAAGACTATTAACACCAAAATATATTCTGCTAAATGCACTAGACGTTTAAGAAAAGGAAAAATGTTCTTAGCTTCCAGTCAAAAAGACAAGACACCCATAAAGGTAAGAAAGTGATTATCATCATTATATTATATATATATTTTAATTTATTTACTTTTGAGACAGGGTCTTGTTCTGTTGCCAAGGCTGGAGTGCAGTGGTGCAATCACGGCTTACTGCAGTCTCCACCTCTTGAGCCCAAGCAATCCTTCCACTTCCACCTCAGTCTGCCAAATGACTAGGACTACAGGTGTGAGCCAACACAGCCAGCTAATTTGTTTGTTTGTTTGTTTGTTTTTGTAGAGATGAGTTCTTGTCATGTTGCCCAGTCTCAAACTCCTGGGCTCAAGCAGTCCTCCCAGTTTGTCCTCCCAAAGTGCTGGGATTACCCATCATTATGTTTTAACAGAAATTCTTTATGCTGGCAGAGAATGTAGTAGTAGGTTGAGATTTTTAAGGGAAGTAAATGTGAGTAAAGGACTTTATAACAATTGAAACCGATATTCAAATATAAAGGCCAAAATCTTTTAAGAATATGCAGAAATGCAGGGAATATTATTCCCATGGATACCTCCTGAGGAATCTACTAGAGAGTAAGCTTCAGCCTAAAGGATGGTAGAAGACAGTAAATACAGTATGAAGTGGCTATGTGTTCTAACAATATAGATGTACTACAACTATGAAAAACTTGGGAGAATGGAAAAGTATGTGAAAAGTAGAATGAGCTTATGGATTTTATTATAGCAAATTATTAATTACATTAATGATATTGAGAACCAGGATTTTTGATGTGGGAGAAATAAAATTCTTATTTAAAATGAATAAAACTAGTACAAACCCTATAGCTCTGTTATGAACTGAACGTTTGTGTTCCCCTAAATTTATATGTTGAAGCTCTCATGCCCAATGTGATGGTATCTGAGATGAGGCCGTTGGGAGATAATTAGGATTAGATTAGATTAGATTAGAGCGTGGGGGCCTCACGGTGGGATTAATGCCCTTATAAGAAGAGGAAGACAAATTCTCTCCCCAAACTTCACCCTGTTACATACTCAGGAAAGGCCATATGAGGACATTGCAAGAAGGTGGACAACCAGAATCTCACCCTGCTGGCACCTTGGTCTCAGACTTCCAACCTCCAGAACCGTGAGAAAATAAATTTCTGTTATTTAAACGATCCACTCTCTGGTATTTCACATGGCAGCCCAAGCTGACTAAGACAGCTCCAAATACAATTTGAATAATATTTATATAAACTCATAATACATTTTATCTTTAAAAACATGTATTTCTGAGCCCTGTCAATTGATCATGACTAGCAATGACAACTCAATGGCAAAGAGAATGCCTATTGTCCTGACAGTTGTCTCTACTGTTTTCCACTAAATGAACTAGGGCTTCTTGGAAAAAATGGCTGATTCTAGATCTAGGGCAGAAATGTAAAATAGGAGATTAGAACATCTTGTCATTTCAGAAAATGAGGAGGCAAAAAGAGAAAAAGTCTCCTAGGATTAAATCTAAAGGATTTGAAAACCATTTTGAAGGAGCTCCCACTGGTGACAGCAGGAATAATTTGAATAGCAATAAAATAATGACTATAAAATTGTACACATCAAATAAGTTTGAATTCATGCATTCATTTTGATATTATAAAGTACCCACATTGATAACCATTGGAGGAATTTAGAAAACAAATTCAGTATTTGAAAACAGTGAAATAAAAAGAAGCAAGCATTTATCATGTATTTCTACACCAACTAAAAGTAAATATTTAATGATGAGCATTTTCAGTTTAAAGAAATATGCCAGGTCAAAAGTGAAGAAGAAAAGACAGCACTATCATCCATTGGTCTCTTTTTCTCTCTCCCAACAGAAGACTTAAAAGCCAAAGGACTTCTAAAACTAATTTTTAACGAATTAGTAAAGGTCAAAGTGAGAGTAATTATTCCAAAATAGTTCCTTAGAGTAAGAAGGTGTGTCTTACAGATCAGGAGCCAAAGCACAAGTTTTCATCCCATTTACTATTTTTCTCTGGTGAAAACTGTGCCATTCATTCATCAAAAGGTATTGGATGGAATTCTTTGCATATGTATTAAAAAGTTGGGATATGAAGTAAAGATAAAATGGAACACCTACTTCGAGAAATCTTCAACATTTGAGGAAGTATGTTGATAATGTTTGTCTACATTTGTCTTACCTTTCACCATAGCCAAGAAACTAGGAATTTTATTTTATTTACAAAATACAGGTTTTAGGTACTTCTATGGACTATTTGTGTCCTCTCCACAACATTCTTAAATGTTTATTATTAGGTGGGATGTTATTAGGTTGTTATTTGGGAAGTGATTAGATCATGAGGATGGAACCCTGATAGGATTAATGTCCTTATAAAAGAGATCCCAGAGTGATTCATTGCTCCTTCAGTGATGTGAAGACACAGTGAGAAGGTGCCATTCATGAACCAGAAAATAGGACCACACCAGACACTGAAACTGTCAGCACCTTGATCTTGAATTTCCCAGCCCCCAGAACTGTGAGAAATAAATTTCTGTTGTTTAAAGTATTTTTGTTATAGCAGCACAAGTGGACTAAGAGAATAACTAATTTTTGTTATTAAATCAGAATTGAATTTATTTTGCCATGGATGAAACGAAAGCAACCGTATTTATGAAAAGTAGACATTCTATTTTAAAGGCCCATCCTCCCAGTAGGTGGAGCTATAATGCTTGTAGACTGAAATAAACAGACTCTTGACTCTGTTTCCTCTCTCTTAAATCCTGGCACAGTAATGGAACCGCTGAAGCTTAACCTAAAGGTGTCTTGTTTTGATTTTTATTTGGTAAATTGTTTATCGGCCCTAACTGTGCATTAAAATTATTTAGGTTGGTTTTTAAAGTTGCAAATACTTACCAGTATGCCCAGGAAATGGGTATTTTTTTAAAGTACTCCAGTGATTCTATTTTGTAGCCAGAGTAGACAACCACTGGCCAGCAGGGGAAAGAAATCATACTCCATGGAGTAAGAATATAGAGAAGCAGTAATATGATAAAAGAAAAGCCTTTTATAACAAGCATTTATGAGTTTCAGCATTTAATCCAGTAACAAAAAAGTTAATGAACAGCAAACACAATGTTTCTCATTTATAAAACTTTGGTTCTTTTTTGTCTACTTTTTTGGAAAATAAGAAATTTTATTTTTATTTTTTACTGTGTAATGTCTATTTCATGTTAAGATGTGTTGAGCTTTTCAGTCATCATAAAATTTGGATAATATGTTTGTGTAGTCTCTCCACTGCTCCTCAGCCTTTTCCAATCAATTAAAGTATGCTAGAAGCAGCGAATAAATACAGTGATCTCTGGAAGCTTTCAGATACCCAGTAACAAGTTCTTTTCACTGTCTACAACAGTTACAAGTGTCATTACCAGACACAGAAATGTGATCTTACTATAAGTGCAGAGAAGGAGCAAGGGTGGCAGCCACTTCTGAGTTAGCCTCAATTTCCATCTTAATGTGTGGTTATCACGGTTATGTAGGAAGTACCCAAAACATCATTTCCACCATGACATTGCCAGCAGAGGCTTGTTTACTGTGAAACCGATTAAACTTACCTTTCTGGGCCTCTCACTTGCACAATCTTACGGCCCCAATGGGGCCCTAGAAATGTTTTTTTTTATGATTATTACAAAATTGAAAAGTATAAGATATTCTCTCTGCAACTGGTTAATTCCACTGACACTTTCCACTCCAGCTTTTCTTCTGTCACACTTACCTTTTTGTTGGGTGGTGTTGGAAGAGCCACAAGCATTTTTGGGAATAGGCTAAGGAAGATTTGAAGACACTTTTAGTTTGTTCTGGTGGGATTTATTTATGTGTCTGGCAGTCATTTCCATGCATAGTTTAGTTAATGGTAGCAAGGTTCTATATGGTGGCAAATGGCAAAGCTAGGATTCACATCTGGCTTTGCCTACTCTATAACTTTCTTTATATTATATGAACCTACTCTTCTTCGCTCTCTGACTCCAATTTTTTTTT
>NW_016827678.1:476031-546910 GCF_001698545.2 Rhinopithecus bieti
AGACCCAGCACTGGGTGGATCAGCTGACACCACCCAGACGGTTAATCTAGCTCAACCCGTTCTGCCATTTCACCCAGGAATGGAAGACAGCAAGAAAACCTCACTTCAACCCCCTGTGATTCCATCTCCAACCTGACCAATTAGCACTCCCCACTTCCCAAGCCCCTACCCGCCAAATTATCTTTAAAAACTCTGATCCCCGAATGCTCGGGGAGACTGACTTGAGTAATAATAAAATCCTGGTCTCCTGCACAGCCAGCTCTGCGTGAATTACTCTTTCTCCGTTGCAGTTCCCCATCTTGATAAATTCGTTCTGTCTAGGCAGAGGGCAAGGTGAACCCATTGGGCGATTACATTGCTACCCTCCCTAGACAGCTGACTGAATCTTTGGATGGCTGTATTACTAATAGAGAACATTATAAGAAAAAGGAAAAATCTTTACTTAAAGAAACAAGAAAAGAATAGGACTAGGAAACAAATGAAAGTAAAGATGAATAATTAAATATTATATACATGGGAAAACAATCTTTAAAAAAGTATGCTTTTATATAAATATATGTTGATATACATTTATTACAAACTTATTGATATAAAAGATGTTCAGCAAACCATTTAGAAATAATAGTAAAATATATGACATCACCTAAAATTTTAAATAACCTTAATTGGTTAAATTAACTTAACTGGTTTAATTAAATTAAAATTCTCACAGAATGAGTGTTTTCTTTGATTTTTACCTAACTCTTGTTTCTGTAGCCAAATGTATGGCTGCAACTGATGAGCAAGCGTAGTTTGGATATAAGCGAAGTTGTCATCTAAGTATGAAATGAGGGAGGCATTTGTTAGAACTTTGGTTATTTGCCAATTATGTAATAATTTGAAGACAAAGATTCATGGCCATCTTAAAAAAATAGCCAATTAAACACTGAACTCCAGCAGATTCTGTGTTTGAGAATACTATTCTTGATTATTAAAGGAAAATGTAAATTTGGGAAGTAAATGGATTTTATTTACTAGGAGCATGAAAATATACTTCAAACCTTTTCCCCCCAGTTTCTATTCTCAACTTTATTTTCTGCATCTTGGAGGCCTTCCTAGTAGGTCAAATATGATACATCTCTAAATCAGGTTCTTGTGCCTCATCTTGAGCATTAAAAACGAGATTAGATTTAGAAAATAAAAATTTTAAGAACAAGTATCCAGGAAGGAAGAAAAGAAGGGATTGAGGGAGAATCGGAGGGAAGAAGGAAGGAAAAAGAAAAAGATGCCAAGTGTTAGATAAGAATTCTGCCATAAGAACAGACTGCTTTAAAAAAATAGTCAAGAATTGGTGACTAGTTCAAAACTCTAAAGTAAACTCGGGAGTTGGAGTTGGTATCTCAGTTCAGCGGGTCAGTTCTTACGCGTAGGAGCAGAGCTGATGTCCGGATGGAAGCACCTAATTCGGTTGACAAGTTCAATCAGAGGTCCCAGGCAGTTGGCCTTATGCTTCATGTGGCCTTACAAATGCCTCACTCATAGTTGACACCTGTCAGGCAGGCCAAACTTATTTAAAACTTTTTTTAGACATGAGATATTCTCAAAGATGGGAACTAACTACTCATTTTAGCTGTCTTGATTAGACACTAATTAACCATTTTGGTTGGCAACCTTCAACTCAATTCTGCTGAACAGAGGGCTCTGAAGTAAACATTTTGTTAAAACATGTCAACAAGATAAGCCATGTCAGCACTGACATATGCTTTATTCTATTTTCCTCTCTCTCCAGGTTTTTTGTTTTTGGCTTTGTGGAGACACCAACTTGCTACTCTTGGTTCAGTGTCCCAAATGGCAACCTAGGATCTCAGTAACATTAATGCAACTTCAAAAATAACTCACTCCTCCAAAATCTCTTAGACTTTCAGAAGATGGTAAAATGTGACTTCTCTGTGTTGTGTAGTTGGTATATGATGTTGTCTATATGTTTAAGAATGTGTTTCAGTGTCAAGGAATATTTTAAAAGAATAAAAATTATAGTAGTTACGTGTTTCAGCTGAAAATCATGAGAACAGAAGAATTAAAATTAAGGCCCAAAGTGACCCACAAAATCAGCATGGCAGAGTAAGAACTAGAATCTGAATTGAGCTTACTCCTAGCTTTGCTTTCAGAGTCTGAGGAGTCATCATACGGGGTATATAATCTGTGTTCCTTTAGGGAGCACATTATATGGCCAAGTTTTCACCCTAGACTTTCCAGTGATATTTTAAAAAGTCATTTTCACTTTCTCCTGGCTTTACAAAAAGGCTTTATTATTATTCCAATTATTAAAAGTTGAGGTCGAGCGCAGTGGCTTATGCCTATGATCCTAGCACTTTAGGAGGCACGGCGTGTGGATTGCCTGAGCTCAGGAGTGCGAGACCAGCCTGGGCAACATTGTGAAACTGTGTCTCTACTAAAAATACAATTAGCCCGGTGTGGTGGTGCATGCTTGTAATCCCAGCTACTCAGAAGGCTGAGGCAGGAGAATCACTTGAACTCGGGAGGCAGAGGTTGCAGTGAGCCAAGATCGTGCCACTGCACTCCAGCCTGGGTGACAGAGTGAGACTCTGCCTCAAAAAAATAAAATAAACAAATAAAAGTTGAGCACTTTATGTTTGTAATTTTGTGCATGAGATTTAGAAGCGCTAAATCAATGACCAGCAGTTTATTTCTCTAATGTTTAAAGACAGTAAGTGCCTAAACATTTTGCGGCCCTTGCATCCATTGGATTGCTTCCAAAAAAAAAAAAGACAAGGAAAAGAAAATGTAACCTGCTAAATCAACATGTGTCTGGAGGTCAGATGAGAGCTGTTATGAGATCCTGTCTGATGAAGCAGTTTAAGAGAATAGAGCAAAAGTTAGAAGGAGCCAAGATGCAACTTTCTCATAGTCCAAGCAGCCTGGAATGGAAGACTCCTTGTTAGCAAACCAGGCAACAGGAAATGCCAAATCATGCGGCTGATCAAATCAATCCAAATATGACACCAAGTAAGAAGAGAATAACCCATTTGGTCTGTTAGAGGTTGGAAAAGACATGCTCCATATGGCTTGGGTGGTAGGAATGGAGTCACTGAATTTGTAGAAGAAAGACATATGTGAAAGGCCCTCCTATTCTTAGAACTACCAAAACTTATATTACACATCTAAATTTCATTTCTAGGTAGTCAGAGACCCTGGAACCATGGAATCTCTGGATCTGGGTTCAGAACTGGAGAGTAATAATATCAAGGGAGCCTAACTGAGAATAAATGAAAGATTTTGAGTTTCTCATTTTTCCCCTTAACCCCTCTCTAGTACTTCTTCATTCCTCTTCTTTTTTTTGATTCTAGTTAATTAACAAATCAAAGTGACAGATTGTTCAAATGACCTATCAAAAATAAGGTAGTATGCTGTAAAAAAGTCTGCAGGTTACAAGCCAAAGGACTATAGAATATGAAACCAAAGGAAGAAATAAAGCTCAAATTCAAAAGTGGTTGGATGATGTAATCTGAAGCACACTGGGTAGTGGCCCCAGCTTTTATTTTATCCTATTTGGCTATGGGTCCAGTCTTGCCTTAGTAGCTTAAGGCTAACATTCTTGAGGTGACTAGACAAGTGACTCCTTTATTAGCAAGGTACCTTTCCCATTTTTGTATTACAGACCTCTTGAGAATACCATGAACGCTTCTGATCCCCAGTTCACCACAATACATATATTCATTTATACACAAAATTGGGCATACATTCTCTGTAAAGTTCAAAGACCACTGCTTATAAAGCACTATAAACAATATTAGTGCAAAATAATTTTTAAAGCAAACATGAAATCAGGAAATAAGCAACTACAATGCAGTTGAAACAAGAGTATTAAACTATTCATACCATTAAGAAAAAGCCATCAAGTAGTACCCTAGTTGCCCTCCTGGCTGCTGGAGCAAAGTGTTAGGCATAATTTGCATTTGTGAGCCTCTTGGCCCTCAAATAGATGGTTTGAATTGTATACCTATAATTTCCCACAACATCTGATGATATAAAGGCCAGAAAATTAATGTGAAGAAGGGCTTGTTGCTGTTTGATGATTAGAACCAACACAGTTCACTGTCAGCTAGCATAAGACAACTTTGTCCCTGCAGAGGAGCCCTAGTAACAGACAAAAATACAGTGCCAAATTAGGGGGCTAAATTCCAGACTGGAGAGTGGGCGGCTCCTTCCAGAACTTCCTTTTGCCTAATTGGACATAGATGAAGGAAAGAAAGGAAAACTTCTGTCTCCTAGTTACTCTGTGGGGAAGCCTGAGATTCCCTTTACCTGAGAAGGAAAGTCAGTTGGCCAGATCACTACCCTCTGGACAGAGTCCTCATGGCCTCACCCAACTTTTCCACTTACAGTCTTATTTTGGTTTATTTTGGAACACAAGGCCAACAGTATTTTTGACCAATGATAAAATACAAGTGGGCAGTTTGGTTTTAAAATGTCAGTTCACATGAAGATTTTACAGTTGTCCTTATAAGTGAAGTAGAATTTTCCCTCAAATGACATAGGAGTTTTAAAGTGGGCAGGAGAAATTGAAAAAGCATGCGTGAGAGCTCTCATCATTCCTTGTCTTCTATTTTAGGACAAATATCAGAATAGATAATTCATGTGAGCAGGTGAAGTTACTCGTAGGTTTGGCAAAGCATCTGTAATTTTGGTAGCAGGGGTTTTTTTTGTTTGCTTTTTTTTTTTTTCCTGAGAGAGTGAGAAAAAGCATTTTAATTTCATTTTCTGGTAATTCTTCCTTTAATACAGAAAAAATAAAACATAATTTCTTCCTTCAATACAGAAAAAAAAATCTAGCTGAGCCAGAATCCTTCCCTAGTACCTCCTCGATAATGAACCACTTTGAAAGTCTGATATATTTTCTATTTGGGTGTCAGGCTTTATTAGATCAAAATTTGAATATAAGAGCAATTGTGCTAGGTCATACTCAGATGTAATCCAACTCTTATCCAGTAAAAACGGAAATTCCCTAGGTGTGCTAATAATTACAATATTTGAGGTAAATTAGCAGGAATTCTTGCATATATAGTACTAATTATCTTTTACTAGTAAATATCTTGACTGGTTTTCAAGTTTTATAATTGTATTTTCTATAGGCATAGCACTATTTTTTTTCAAAGTGTTTTAGCATACATAATTCTCAGGGTAAGCTTATAAGCAGCTAAGGCACTTATTATCCTATTTTTCTGGTGAGTACATGGAAACCCAAGGAAGAGATATGACTTCACTTACTCAAGATTATTTAGAGACATGACAGCGACATTAGTTCTCCTGACTTACTGTTCAAGTGCAAAGCACACTTGCTCTCTCTCTCCTTCTTACTGTATTCTGGCTGTACAGTTCTCCAGAACTTCAGACACAGGATCAAGAGAGTATTTGGTTTCTTCTCTCCACGCAGTGGCTTCTCTTTTTATACTTCAAAGCTCAAGAGAGATTTTTCCTAATTTCAAGCTGCATTTTCTGTTTTTCATGTGAACAAAAAATAGTTCTACTAGATTTGACTGTTTGTACTGTAGAAAAATTCATTCTACTTGTGGAGCACAGCACATATTCTTAACACAGAACATATTAATGCCTTTGATTTCACTGACTGTCATACAATTACCAAAGTTCTAAGACAGAAATCAGAATTTACTGTTTTTATCTTTTTTTTAATAAACAAGGGAGCATTTTGACCACTACCATCTTTCTCTTGAACTATTGCTTCTGAACTACCTGGCATCACTCTTTTTTTCTACAGTTTATTCTTCAACAAGGTGAAGACTTTTAATAATCTTTTAAAAACTTAATTCAACTTATCTCATTTCCCTACCCAAAACCATCTAATGACTTCATTATACTTCAGGGACATCTGACTTTGTAACAAGACCCTGGAGATCCTAAATGATCAGGTTCCTATATTGATTAACCATTGCCACAATAATGTTGCATTTAAAAAAAAAAAAACACAAACTCAAGGACTATAATCATTTATTCTTACAAATCTGTGAATTGGCTAAGTGGATTTGCTTTAGCCAGCCATTCTAGGGGCAGGACTGCTCAGGCTGCCGCAGTTAGGAAGACTTTCTCTCCATGCTTCTCTCCTCCTCCTCCTGGGAATGGTGGACTAGCTGTGGTAGAGTGAAATTGTGCCACACTTCTTATATACCCCAGTCAGAACTGGCATCCTGTTGTCTCTGCCATCCACTTGGGATCAAGTGGATGATCCCAAAGTCAAGGAGCAAGAGATACATTTCATGATTGATGAAATAGTGACAGTGAAAAATTCAACTTCATCTTCTAATACTTATTCTACTTCAGTCTCCTCTACCCAGATGGATTTTCATTGCTGTTCAAGTATACAAGGCTTATCTCAACTCCAGAACACTCGCCCTTAACTATTTACTCTTCCTAGGATTAGTTTCTCCCAGATATTCTGTGGTTCATTCTCTCATTGCATCTAGATACCTCCTACTGCCAGTCCTTCTGGGATTTCTTCCCCAATTGGCTTATCTATCTGATGAAATAGTTCCCACAGGTACCACTCAAATACACAACCCATCATTCTTCATCCTGTTATCCTGCTTTAATTTTCTTAGGGGAGTTATTCAAAGCATTTCCAAAAAAAATTGTGTTATTGTCATGTGTCTCTGCCACATCCTTGAGGGATATATTTTGTCTTTATTATTCACCAGTATACCCCCACTGCCAAGGATGATGCCTGGTACATAGAATCAGTTGAATGAGTAAATGCAAACCATTACTATTACAATCAGAAATAGGCCACTCAAATGCAAGCCTATTCATCACAAGGTCTAGTCATCAAGCCTAGGGATAAGAAGTTCCCTTATAAATGTGTCTCTCCAAGAAGATGCAGATGCATCACAGGCCCTATGAAGAATTCTGTATTCCATGGAGCCTTATTATATATTTGGCCATAGCATGATCATAGCATTTCTAATTAAGAAACCACAAATGAGGATGCCACAGAGCAACATCAGAACATTCTGCTAAACAGACACCACATGCAGAAAAGCTCTCTCAGTCCTGCCAATAAAGAAGACCCATCATCTGGCTGCTAATTCTTCAGGCAGGCTAGCACTATCTTATATTTCCTCTTCACTGACAGAATCAAGAAAAAGAAATGAGATGTGAATTTTACCTGGACTCAGTAAAGGCCTCAAACAGCACACTTTGGGGCATGATGCCAGCTCGAGTGAGGCGTTCTTGGACTCCAAGAAGCTATATGGGCCTTCAGCGTCTCCAGCTCACACTAATGGGCCTCGCAAGACCGTGTTTGGCTTAAAAGAAGCCATTAATGAACTTCAGATTGAACCTGCACAGATTTAGTTTAAAAAAATGTTTCCTTAAAATTTTACAGGGAGTTTAGTTCTTGTGACATTTTCAGAAATGGGAGCCAGGCTTTTGTTTGAAAACATAGTGAGATGCCTGCAGTAATAACAATCATGGCCATAGCAATAATAGAAGCAATTGGAAGGTAAAAGATATGAAACTACAGGCTCCACTAGGTTAATTTGGACATTTCTTTATAAAATTTAAGGACTGCTAAAACACAATTATGATCAACTCTCTTGGAATGTGCTGCATATTTTCAGTGGGATTTTTTATTATTGTTATTTCTTGGTGACGGAAAGGAGAGGGAAGGCAGAATGGTGCTGAAACTTTCCATCACTGTTTTCACCTTCTGATTCAGCACAGCTTTTAAAATTCAACTCCAACGACAAAAAAATACACATGTCAGCATATTCTTCAAAGAAAATAAGGTCCTGCCCTGTCTTCATGTTCACACTTGCCTGTGGGAAAGATCCAGCAGAACACATATGTGCCAAAGTCTTCATAGAAAAAAATGGTCCTTTCCTCCCTTTCCTTCCTCTAACTTTTCTGAAACGTATAACAGGAGAAACAGATATGGAATACAGTAATGAAAATATACCTTTGACATCAAACGTTCTGAACTTTAGGTTTTCAACAGAACTTGAACTTTAAGGCTGCAGATATAATAGGATTTCCAGGTTTCAATAAGGTGGAGGAGGTGGTAGGGGCAGTGGGGTTAGTACTGAAAAGAGTGAATACCAGAAACTCATGAAAATTCTTGGACATTGAAACACTCTCATAAAATAATGTTGTGCTGAGTTATATGTAAATGAGCCAGAAACATGCAGATTAAATATCCATTAAAGACACTCGGATTTAAAATCAAGAGAGGAAATGTTCTGAATGTATTGTGCTTTGGAAATATTTTGGATAAAATGTTTTGGAAAAAATACTTTGGAGATTTGTTTACTAAATCTAATACCTGGTCATAGTGTTCTTCTTGCTGTGCTATCAGAAAAGCAAAAGTGAACTCTATTTTCCAGATTGTGGGTGGCCTGCAAAAAAAGTCAAAAGAGAAACACTAGTGTGGCCTAGAAATAACCTAAAGAATCCAAGAAATTGTCTCTTTACATCCAGAAAATAAGGCCATTGAGATAAGTGGCTCATTCATATTTGTATTCCAGCATTTAGCACCTGCATGAAAAGAATGAATAAAATATTGAACAAATTAGTGAGCAAATGAATGAATCAGTGAATGAAGACTGAAGGAGACATTTCTCAAAATAATTCTGTATAAAACATGCATTCTGCTTCACAATTTTACGTTATAATTTTCAGCTAGTAACATCTCTGAGTATGTGCAGAATCTTCATGCATAAAAGGAATGAAAAGCTTACCTTATCATTAGAGTTGAGATTTAGACCATGTGCAGTGAAAAGACCTCAGACCAAGAACTCATTTTTTTTTTATTTTTTTAATTGGTGGATAAAATTGTGTGTGTTTACCATGCATAAAATATTGCTTCGAAGCAGGCATACATTATGGAATGATGAACTAGCTAATTAACTTATGTATCACCTCACATAGTTATCATTTTGTGGTGAAAACACTTTACATCCACTCTGTCAGCATTTTCAGGAATATAATATATTGTTTACTATAGTTACCATATTGTACAATAGCTCTCTTAAATTTATTTCTCCTATCTAACTGAAATTTTGTATCCTTTGACCAACATCTCCCCAACACCAATCCCTCAACCATTTCAGTCCCTAGTAACCATCATTCTACTCTCTACTTCTATAAAATCAACTTTTTTAGACTCCACGCATGAGTGAGATCATGTGGTATTTGTCTTTCTGGGTTCCTTCTTTTGTTAGTCAAGGCCAAGTTTAATTATCAACACCTTGGCTTACTTATCTATACAGCAGAGCAACAAGAGATGAACTGCCACACAATGTATTAATTCTTCCTACATTTTAAAATTATCATCATTACTACCACATGAGGTTTAAACTTTAAGGCTCTTGATTATTTGTTCCTAGCACTCTTCAACATTTAACTTTTAGTACTAGCCAGTCAGCCTCATTAATAGTCCATACAATTGCTGTAGTAAAGTAAAACACCAGAAAGATCAATGAAATGTACTTGTCCGCAAACTCTCTTCCTCCTACAAGTTCAAAATGTTTCTGTCATCCAGAGCTCACTCTAAGTACTCTGAACTCCCACAGCACTCTACACCTGGGGCATCTGTCAGTGCTATGTCTTACTACTTGTTACTCATTATCATTTGCACTGGTCTTTTGTCATTTGCTAAAATCTAAGTTTATTCAGGGCAGGTCTTTGCCTCTTGTAGTTGTCTTGTGCCCCCCACAGCACACAAGCACAAAGTAGGTGCTCGATGAATGCTTGATGATTTAGACACATGCAGTTAAACCAAGAATGACCAAAAGATCAGAAAGGGGCTATCAGCGGATTATAGATTTCACAAAACTTTGGAAAACAAAAGCTGATAGAAGAGTGGTAAATGATACAGCACCTCAGAGGAGACCTTAGCTTAGAGCAACTGAAGAAAGAGTTTGGAAAAAAAGGAAGCAGTACATCCTGCAGAACCCCAGATGGGAAGCTCATGTTGAGGCAATGGACTGAAACCATGGCATTAGTTGCAAGTCTGCATATAATCATCTCAAACCCATGCCCACAACATCACACCCCACTTCTGATGGAACGGTAATCAGAAATCTCATTCTTAGACGTGAAAATGAAGGTATTTTATTCTAGAGAAAATGAGGAAGGCTAGAGGAACAAATGCTTGGTGTTCTTACATTGTGTGAGTCCTGTGGCTCTCTGTGTGATCACTAATAGGTAGGAATGCCAACTGAAAATAAAATCAAACACAGAGGTCACAGTCAGCTGTTAATGGACAATTAAACTGTCAATTAACATGTTTTAAAAAATAATATCACAATATGAAAGACAAAATAAACAAAAAAAAAAATCCCCACAAGAGAAACTGAGGAGATAGGAGAATAGTAATAGCAATAACAAGTAATAATATCTTCCAATTTATATCACCCAAGAAA
The DNA here is from genome assembly GCF_001698545.2 of Rhinopithecus bieti. NCBI lineage: Eukaryota > Metazoa > Chordata > Mammalia > Primates > Cercopithecidae > Rhinopithecus > Rhinopithecus bieti. The sequence goes on from NW_016827678.1 coordinate 486,465, forward strand.
TTAAATTTTATTAATCATGCTGCCATGAAAATAAGCAATTGGAGAAAAGAAAGAGTTCTTGGAAATTAAATGTGTGAATGCCTAAAATACGCAAAAAAAATGAAAAAATAAAGTTAAGGACATTTTCAAAAAAGACAATTCTAGGAGGTCTAACATCTGCCTGAATAGGAGTTACAGGAAAAAAAAAATCTAACCAAAACAAAACAAAACTTGCTGGAGGAGTTAAAGAACCATAAAGCTCCACATTGAAAGGGCAAACTGAATCTCTAGCAAAATAATTTTCAAAATACTGACAGAAAATCACGTTATAGAATTTTAGAATTCCAAAGTAAAATGAAGGCTCTAAAATCTCCCAGAGAGTAAAAGGAAGCAACTGGAAGGAACCAAGTTTCTGAATAGCTTCAGACTTCTCATCCACACAGTGGATGCTCGAAGGCAATGTAAAACTTCTACAAATTTCCTGGAAAAAAATTCTAGCTTGCTCTTTCCATCTAGAGCTTATGGTTCTTTAAGTACTATGTCTATATTTATTACTATATCTATCCATTTCTCTATATATCTAGATGTACCCTTTTCTTTAAATAGCATCCTGCTCCCAATTCTCTTGGTTTCTTTCCTGGAACATCTATTAGTTAAATGTTAGCTAATCCTAAGTTTGTCTCTTTAATTTTGTTCTTATATTTTAGAGCTCTTTACCTATTTCTATATCCTAACAAACCATCAGTCATAAGTGTAGATTGAATAAAGATATTTTAAACATGTGTAGTTACATATGCTGCTTGCCTTCTGTATACTCTTTGGTACTTAAGGATGTGGTAAACCTTATACCCAGGAGTACACCAAGAAGGAAAAGACTTATGACCCAGGTCTTTTGGTTTTTTACAGCAAAATGTCTCTGATAAAACTCTGTTGGGAAATGTAATCATTTTATAAGAAAACNCCGTGTTTGGCTTAAAAGAAGCCATTAATGAACTTCAGATTGAACCTGCACAGATTTAGTTTAAAAAAATGTTTCCTTAAAATTTTACAGGGAGTTTAGTTCTTGTGACATTTTCAGAAATGGGAGCCAGGCTTTTGTTTGAAAACATAGTGAGATGCCTGCAGTAATAACAATCATGGCCATAGCAATAATAGAAGCAATTGGAAGGTAAAAGATATGAAACTACAGGCTCCACTAGGTTAATTTGGACATTTCTTTATAAAATTTAAGGACTGCTAAAACACAATTATGATCAACTCTCTTGGAATGTGCTGCATATTTTCAGTGGGATTTTTTATTATTGTTATTTCTTGGTGACGGAAAGGAGAGGGAAGGCAGAATGGTGCTGAAACTTTCCATCACTGTTTTCACCTTCTGATTCAGCACAGCTTTTTAAAAATTCAACTCCAACGACAAAAAAATACACATGTCAGCATATTCTTCAAAGAAAAATAAGGTCCTGCCCTGTCTTCATGTTCACACTTGCCTGTGGGAAAGATCCAGCAGAACACATATGTGCCAAAGTCTTCATAGAAAAAAATGGTCCTTTCCTCCCTTTCCTTCCTCTAACTTTTCTGAAACGTATAACAGGAGAAACAGATATGGAATACAGTAATGAAAATATACCTTTGACATCAAACGTTCTGAACTTTAGGTTTTCAACAGAACTTGAACTTTAAGGCTGCAGATATAATAGGATTTCCAGGTTTCAATAAGGTGGAGGAGGTGGTAGGGGCAGTGGGGGTTAGTACTGAAAAAGAGTGAATACCAGAAACTCATGAAAATTCTTGGACATTGAAACACTCTCATAAAATAATGTTGTGCTGAGTTATATGTAAATGAGCCAGAAACATGCAGATTAAATATCCATTAAAGACACTCGGATTTAAAAATCAAGAGAGGAAATGTTCTGAATGTATTGTGCTTTGGAAATATTTTGGATAAAATGTTTTGGAAAAAATACTTTGGAGATTTGTTTACTAAATCTAATACCTGGTCATAGTGTTCTTCTTGCTGTGCTATCAGAAAAGCAAAAAGTGAACTCTATTTTCCAGATTGTGGGTGGCCTGCAAAAAAAGTCAAAAGAGAAACACTAGTGTGGCCTAGAAATAACCTAAAGAATCCAAGAAATTGTCTCTTTACATCCAGAAAATAAGGCCATTGAGATAAGTGGCTCATTCATATTTGTATTCCAGCATTTAGCACCTGCATGAAAAGAATGAATAAAATATTGAACAAATTAGTGAGCAAATGAATGAATCAGTGAATGAAGACTGAAGGAGACATTTCTCAAAATAATTCTGTATAAAACATGCATTCTGCTTCACAATTTTACGTTATAATTTTCAGCTAGTAACATCTCTGAGTATGTGCAGAATCTTCATGCATAAAAGGAATGAAAAGCTTACCTTATCATTAGAGTTGAGATTTAGACCATGTGCAGTGAAAAAGACCTCAGACCAAGAACTCATTTTTTTTTTATTTTTTTAATTGGTGGATAAAATTGTGTGTGTTTACCATGCATAAAATGTTGCTTCGAAGCAGGCATACATTATGGAATGATGAACTAGCTAATTAACTTATGTATCACCTCACATAGTTATCATTTTTGTGGTGAAAACACTTTACATCCACTCTGTCAGCATTTTTCAGGAATATAATATATTGTTTACTATAGTTACCATATTGTACAATAGCTCTCTTAAATTTATTTCTCCTATCTAACTGAAATTTTGTATCCTTTGACCAACATCTCCCCAACACCAATCCCTCAACCATTTCAGTCCCTAGTAACCATCATTCTACTCTCTACTTCTATAAAATCAACTTTTTTAGACTCCACGCATGAGTGAGATCATGTGGTATTTGTCTTTCTGGGTTCCTTCTTTTGTTAGTCAAGGCCAAGTTTAATTATCAACACCTTGGCTTACTTATCTATACAGCAGAGCAACAAGAGATGAACTGCCACACAATGTATTAATTCTTCCTACATTTTAAAAATTATCATCATTACTACCACATGAGGTTTAAACTTTAAGGCTCTTGATTATTTGTTCCTAGCACTCTTCAACATTTAACTTTTAGTACTAGCCAGTCAGCCTCATTAATAGTCCATACAATTGCTGTAGTAAAGTAAAAACACCAGAAAGATCAATGAAATGTACTTGTCCGCAAACTCTCTTCCTCCTACAAGTTCAAAATGTTTCTGTCATCCAGAGCTCACTCTAAGTACTCTGAACTCCCACAGCACTCTACACCTGGGGCATCTGTCAGTGCTATGTCTTACTACTTGTTACTCATTATCATTTGCACTGGTCTTTTGTCATTTGCTAAAATCTAAGTTTATTCAGGGCAGGTCTTTGCCTCTTGTAGTTGTCTTGTGCCCCCCACAGCACACAAGCACAAAGTAGGTGCTCGATGAATGCTTGATGATTTAGACACATGCAGTTAAACCAAGAATGACCAAAAGATCAGAAAGGGGCTATCAGCGGATTATAGATTTCACAAAACTTTGGAAAACAAAAAGCTGATAGAAGAGTGGTAAATGATACAGCACCTCAGAGGAGACCTTAGCTTAGAGCAACTGAAGAAAGAGTTTGGAAAAAAAGGAAGCAGTACATCCTGCAGAACCCCAGATGGGAAGCTCATGTTGAGGCAATGGACTGAAACCATGGCATTAGTTGCAAGTCTGCATATAATCATCTCAAACCCATGCCCACAACATCACACCCCACTTCTGATGGAACGGTAATCAGAAATCTCATTCTTAGACGTGAAAATGAAGGTATTTTTATTCTAGAGAAAATGAGGAAGGCTAGAGGAACAAATGCTTGGTGTTCTTACATTGTGTGAGTCCTGTGGCTCTCTGTGTGATCACTAATAGGTAGGAATGCCAACTGAAAATAAAATCAAACACAGAGGTCACAGTCAGCTGTTAATGGACAATTAAACTGTCAATTAACATGTTTTAAAAAATAATATCACAATATGAAAGACAAAATAAACAAAAAAAAAATCCCCACAAGAGAAACTGAGGAGATAGGAGAATAGTAATAGCAATAACAAGTAATAATATCTTCCAATTTATATCACCCAAGAAATTAAATTTTATTAATCATGCTGCCATGAAAAATAAGCAATTGGAGAAAAGAAAGAGTTCTTGGAAATTAAATGTGTGAATGCCTAAAATACGCAAAAAAAATGAAAAAATAAAGTTAAGGACATTTTTCAAAAAAGACAATTCTAGGAGGTCTAACATCTGCCTGAATAGGAGTTACAGGAAAAAAAAAATCTAACCAAAACAAAACAAAAACTTGCTGGAGGAGTTAAAGAACCATAAAGCTCCACATTGAAAGGGCAAACTGAATCTCTAGCAAAATAATTTTCAAAAATACTGACAGAAAATCACGTTATAGAATTTTAGAATTCCAAAGTAAAATGAAGGCTCTAAAATCTCCCAGAGAGTAAAAGGAAGCAACTGGAAGGAACCAAGTTTCTGAATAGCTTCAGACTTCTCATCCACACAGTGGATGCTCGAAGGCAATGTAAAACTTCTACAAATTTCCTGGAAAAAAATTCTAGCTTGCTCTTTCCATCTAGAGCTTATGGTTCTTTAAGTACTATGTCTATATTTATTACTATATCTATCCATTTCTCTATATATCTAGATGTACCCTTTTCTTTAAATAGCATCCTGCTCCCAATTCTCTTGGTTTCTTTCCTGGAACATCTATTAGTTAAATGTTAGCTAATCCTAAGTTTGTCTCTTTAATTTTGTTCTTATATTTTAGAGCTCTTTACCTATTTCTATATCCTAACAAACCATCAGTCATAAGTGTAGATTGAATAAAGATATTTTTAAACATGTGTAGTTACATATGCTGCTTGCCTTCTGTATACTCTTTGGTACTTAAGGATGTGGTAAACCTTATACCCAGGAGTACACCAAGAAGGAAAAGACTTATGACCCAGGTCTTTTTGGTTTTTTACAGCAAAATGTCTCTGATAAAACTCTGTTGGGAAATGTAATCATTTTATAAGAAAACCCTCTAATAAAAGGTAAAATAGCAACTTTGGGAAACAAAAGTTTTAACAGAAAAAAAATGTGATCTAAGGTCACTACTTGGCACTGAGAAATCATGTATTTCTTCTTAATAATGCAAATAGTGTTCATTTTTTTTTTTACCTAAACTTAAAGCATATGATTATTTTGCAAGGATTAGCAAGAAGCTTGAAGGTGGTCTAAGAGGGTAAATCCTCAATATCCTATCAGGAAGCAGAGAATGCAATATGTATAGGTATATTATTTAGCAACATGAAGGTAACAAACAGAAAATAGTTTAGTTTCTTGTACAGAATCTGCAGTAGGAATGGGAAGTAGTGAAAAAACAGTGATTTCCCTCATTTTAAGCCTTTTGTGCCCTATCTTACTTTTTAACATATATATATATTTGTTAATAAATATTTTAAATATATTTAAATAAACAGATTCAAAGCATGAGATGACAGATGTGTTGCAATTACAACCACCTTCAACTTGGTGATCAAACTAAATGAAGGCTAAGACATTCAACACTGAGAGAGAGCCTACTTCTTAGTCTTACTTGCCATATCTGTAATTTTTCTTAGAGCAATTTACAACCAAAGAAGAAAAAGGTACAGAGAGTTCATGTTTACTTTGAGAAAGCATTGGCCTTTAAACTCAATCTTCTGCCTAGAGTGGCATTCCAGAATAGCGCAAATGAAAGAAAACTGGTAACTAAAAATATTTTTAAATGTGATTATATATATATATGAATATTATTCAGCTTTAAAAAAGAAGAAAATTCTTTAATTTGCAACAACATGAATGTACCTAGAAGACATCATGTTACGCGAAATAAGTCAGGTACAGAAAAATAAATGCCCGATGATCTCATTTATTTATGCAATCTTAAAAAATCGAACTCATAAAAGTAGAGAGCAGAATGGTGGTTACCAGCAGCTGGGGGGTTGAAGGAGAATGGGAAGATGTTGTCAAAGGGTAAAAAGTTTCAGTAAGACTGGAGGAATTAATTATGGAGATCTATTGTATAACATGGTGACTATAGTTAGTAACAATGTACTATGTATTTGAAAATGCTAAAAGAGTAGATTATAAATGTCCTCACTGCACAAAAAAAATGTGAAGTGATGGGTATGTGAATTAACTTGATTTAATCATTCCACAATGTATACATATATCAAAACATCATGTTGAACTCCATAATTTTATACAGTAAATAAATAAATAAATAAATAAGAACTCTTCAGAGTCAAATTGCCAGTGTAACATTTCTAATTGCTACTAGTAAAATTTCCCTTTTGTATGAATCAGGAAATTGCTTGAATATGGGATGGTCAAGGCTTGGTCTCTTTGAGGATTGTGATAGTGGCATGATGACTTCTAGGAGCTCAAAAAAAACCTGTATTGAATTGAGTTTGAATGTGAGTAAGGTCCTGGCAATGTTTTATTTTAGAATATAAAGCAAGCAGTAGCAAGAATAGCAGAAAAATATCTCATTTTAAAATCTGCCTATTTCCCCTTCATTTCATCTTATTTCTTTGTGCCCTAAATATTCTTCACTTGACAATCACATATCTATTGTAAATTTTAAACTCGTGTTCCTTAGAAAGAAGCAGAAGCATATTATTGGATTTTTGTATTTAATTTTGAAAATGTATTTTTTCTAAGGCAACAAATTTTAAAATTTTATCTTAAGAAATTCTCCATGTGTAGTTTCTATTAACTATGTATGTCCACAATGCAAAATTTAGTGAGCCAAATCTCAAAACGTGCTCATGAACATTGCCTAACATACTGCTTCCTTTTGTGATGGAGAACTCATTAAAGAGTGTATTTAAATACCTCTAAAACATTTTATTTTACATGTAGTCCAAATTCATTATTAAAAGTTAGAAAATAATAAAAATACCAAAAAAGTTTTATGTAATCTTATTATCTATTCTACATAATATTCTTAATATTATCTACGATATTTATAATAATTATATTAATAAATTTATGCTGATTCTAACATTCTGAGATTATTTATAATCATATTACATTAATAACATTATGTTTGGCTGCCAGATATTTCTCTGTGTAAAAAGTACATAAAATGGCTGTGTGCAGTGGCTCACGCCTGTAATCCCAGCACTTTGGGAGGCTGAGGTGGGTGGATCACCTGAGGTTGGGAGTTTAAGCCTGGCCGACATGGTGAAAACTCATCTCTACTAAAAATACAAAAAATTAGCTGGGCATGGTGATGGGCACCTGTAATCCCAGCTACTTGGGAGGCCGAGGCAGGAGAATCTTGAACCCAGGGAGCAGAAGTTGCAGTGAGCCAAGATCATGCCACTGCACTCCAGCCTGGGCAACAAGAGCGAAACTTTGTCTCAAAAATAAAAAAAAATAAATAAAACACATATAGATGGATCTGAATAAAATATATAAATAAATTATGCTTTTCACACCAATAGAAGCATATCTTTCTGTAACCTTTTTTGTGTGCCAATGTATCATTAACACAATTCATTTTCTTGGCAATCAGTATAGATCTGCATCATTTTACCAGCAGCTGCATGGATTCTGATATGTGGATATACATTATTCAGCCAATATCTTGATGTTGGACATATATATTATCTACAATTTGTGACTAATACAAACGTATATAAACAAAAAATAAGCCACATACATATACATACATATTTGAGCACATATATTCTTATTTCCTTAGAGTACATTGCCTATAAGTGAAATTGTTGGGTCAAAGGATCTGCACAATTCAAAGTCTTTTGATGCACATACATCCAATTTTCCTTTGGGAAAACTGGTGCTAGTTTACATCCCAACCGCAATTAAGGAAATGCCTTTTCATTTACATATTTTACAATATCAGATATTATTATTATTTTTGTCACTGCCGCTCTGTTTGGTAAAAAATATTTAACTTGCATTTCTTCATTTATTACTGAATTTCAACTTCTTTTTTCCTAGTGTTTATATTGTTTCTTTTGTGAATTGCTTGTTCATCCTCATTGTGTACTATTATTAGGGCGTGAAAAACTTAAGAAAGTTCCAACTTTTCTGTTATAAATAACATTTTATTTTCCAATAAATCTAGATTTTGAACTAGGTTTTGGCAAGTTACGAACATTCACATGCGGAAGACTCACTATTGTTTTTCATTCACAAGGCTTGCCAATGACAAACTGTTCTTTAGTCTCATGACAAACTGTTTCTTAGTCGTGTAATAGTACAAAACTATGCTGAAATGTTATATTTTGTTTGCCATAGAAACAAGGACAGAGAGACATATCTATTAAAGATTAGGATGATGAATTACATTTCTTTTCTTATGCTAATGATGTTTTAAGGGCTTATAATTTTAAAATAGATCATCTCAATGACCCTTAAAAACCTTTTTTTCCAATACATTTATTCAAACACTTAACCACATTTCCCCAATTATCAGTGTTCACTTGTTTTAAATTCTTTTCAAATAGCAACATTTGCTGCACTTTAGTGGCAAATGTTGATACACATATAGTGGTTTTTAATGTTTACTCTTCCTAAGGATAATATTTTCCTCTCCTATTCTTTTATCCTTCTTTCCTCTCTTCTACCCTTCCCTTCTGTCATTGTATTTCTTCACTAGTTTACTTAAATGATATTGGTCCACTATGATCACAGGAAAAGCATATTGACTTAAAAAAATACAAGATAGCCTTGCAGTGGATTGAAGGGTGGCTTCCCCCAAAAGATGTGTTCATGTCAACTCCCTGGAACTTTAAATGTCACCTTATTTGGGGGAGAAAAAAAAAAGTCTTTCCAGATGTAATTAAATTGAGGATCTTGAGGTAAGCTAATCTTCCCAGATTATCTGGGCTCTAAATACAATGAGAAATGCCCTTATAAAAGACACAGAGAAGAACTGCATACGGACAGAGAACAAAAGGCAGTGTGACCACAGAGGCAGAGATTGGAGTGATGCAGCCAAGAAATACCAAGGAATGCTGGCAGCCACCACAAGCTGAAAAACATGAAGAACAGAATCGCCTTGAAAGCCTCTGGAGGAATTGTGGCCCTTGAGCTCAGACTTCTGACCTCCAAAGCAACCGTGAGAAAATAAATTTCTGTTGTTTTAAGTCATCCAATTTGCAGTAATGTGTTACAGCAACCACAGGAAATTAATACAAGCACTAATATTGAAAATCTCACCCATTAAAATGGAATCTTCCTAATTCTGGAAACATAATTAGGATTACTTTAATTAATTTGATTATTTCTCTCTGGGCGATGTGTGGTATCAATACAGTGGTAAAAGAATACATGCTGGAATATATAACTACCTTAATTCAAGCTCCAACTCCAGCTCTTACTACCTGCCTTACTTAGGACAATTGTATTAGCTTTTCTGAGACTCGGCTTCATCATCCAAAAAACGGTGAAAATCATGGTACCTACTTCATAAGGGTTGTTGTAAAGATTAAATGCGTTAATATATTTAGATTACTTAGATCTTTCTAATAACCTGGCACATAGACATAACCGTTTGCTGTAATAAGCATTTTTACATTTATAAATAATTCCATATATACTGTATGGATTTTCTAGGGTCGTTGTAACAAAGTACCTCAAATGGAGTGGCTTAAAAACAGAAATGTATTGTCTCACAGTTCTGGAACGTAAAAATCTGAAATCAAGAGGACAGCAATTTTGTTGCCATCGAGGGCTGTGAGGGCAAGATCTGTTCTAGGCTTCTCTCATTGGCTTATAGATGGCCATCTTCTGTGTCTCTTCATTTCATCTTCCCTCTTCATATGTCCATCTCTGTCTCTACATTTTCCCTTTTTGTAAAGACAACAGTTACACTGCATTAGAACCCACCCTAGAGATTTCATTTTAACTTGATTACCTGGTAAAGGTCCTATCTCCAAATGAGGTCACATTCTGTGATACTGGGGACTGTGATTTCAACATGTCATTTTTGGGGCAATAAAATTCAATTGATAGCATAACTCCAGAATTCCACTCCAGTATATATTCCTCTCTTTGGCTTCCCTTTCCTTATATCCTTACCAAATGGATAATATTTAGAAATAAGGAAGCTTGAACTGAAAAAGTACTACATATGTGAGTGGGAGAAAGGTGAGGCAATCATATGAAGGAGTTGGTAAATTGTGGGTCAATAAAAATGGAGTTTGATATTCACCTTATTTGTATATGTTTACTTTTTCCTTAATAAAAAGTAGGAATTAAAAGAGAGGCGCTCTCCTGATAATTATTTTCTCTTTAGAATTTCTTTAAAGAAATTTTTTGAATATATTTAGTATACCCACAAGAAGCAGTTTTAGAAACATAGCTTTTAAGTAAAACATTTTATAAGCAATAAAAGCAAAGCATATATTTGATTTTTTTTTGTTTCTACCTTAGCACAAAAGTTACATTTTAGACCAATAAAAATAAATTTCCAACTTCCATATATAATTTGTCAGGCATATAAAGAGAGATTTCTGGGAAAGACAGATATGGTAAAATGATGCTCTTCTGTAACACCCAGGTTGAAAAGTACTCTTGTTCATTCTAAGAGAAGTTGGAAAATTATTCAAAGAAACATGTAGCAAAAAATAATTCACTTCTAATAAGGGGTAAATTAGATACTTTAATAAGTGTTCGACCAGTACATTTTTGTCCTTTAACCTCACTCAACACCTTGACTCCCATGTATATAGCTAGTATTTACAAAAGCTGTTGAGACAAAGAAATGTTTTAATCTCTATTAAGGCACTTCCCTCTATGAACAAACGTCTTACAGTAATTCCAGTTGAAACAGCCAGAACTCCACACCTTCTGATGAAACATCAATAAGTACATTTTTAACAAATATTTATTTTTAAATTGTCTTTGAGCTCCTACTAAGTGCAAGACCCCACATTATTAAAAGGGCACAAAGTTTTCTTTTTCCAACACATGAATAAAAAGTTTGTTTTTTAAATGTTTGGTAGAGTATCCAGCCTCAATGATCTATTCAGCAAGTTAGCATAGTACAGTAATTGGCATTCTTACTGACTAATCAAAAAAGCACAGGTGAAAAATTAAAATCATCTAAGGCTCATGAGACTGGGGCAGAAGACAACTGCTTACCTAAAACTGTCATTCTCCGGAGACCTTATGCAGGACGTCTACAGAGTGGAGTCCTTCTCACTAAAAATCTTTCCTATTGAAAGCTATACTCAGTGGCCAGCACTATGAAAATTATTTGTTTAATTATAATGTGTTATAAAATCTCCAGGGTTTATTAAAATGCATGACTTATACAAGAAGCATTTACCACCAGGAACCAATAGGGACTCAATGAAAATAGGCACTACTAAAATAAATGTATAATTTTTTTTGGCGTTGGTGATTATATTTGTAGATCAGGGAATTCAAAAATGTAATGCATCTCAATTTAAAAAAATATGTTGAACAAATGCCTTAATATGGGGGAAATTAAAGGATATGTATTGGATAATAGTATAGTTGGTTGAACTAGCTAAACAACTACGTATAGAAAGACAGTCAATTAGAGGAATGAGATTAGCTCTGATGTGGAAAAGGAGAAGTCTTTGATGACAGTCTACTGGATTCTCCACTAAACCTTGTTCTTGTTAAAATCAATGTCTTTTTTTGGGGAGGGTGGAAACGGAGTCTTGCTCTGTCACCCAGGCTCGAGTGCAGTGGCGCAATCTCAGCTCGCTGCAACCTCCACCTCCTGGGTTCAAGCAATTCTCCTGCCTCAACCTCCCGAGTAGCTGGGACTACAGGCACATTTCACCACGCCTGGCTAATTTTTTGTATTTTAGTAGAGATGGAGTTTTACCATGTTGCCCAGGCTGGTCTCGAACTCCTGAGCTCAGGCAATCTGCCCGCGTTGGCCTCCCAAAGTGTTAGGATTATAGGCGTCAGCCACCACGCCCAGCCAAAAATCAGTGTCACTGACATTATAGGTAATGTGTAACTGAAATCTGAAGACAGTCAATAGTTTGAAAACACAGCCAATAACCTGTAAAACAGGATAAAGACTCAAATATTGGAGATTTATAACTAAATATGCTAAATAAGAATAAAATATGTGTAGTTCCCTTTAAATTGTAAAGGCTATGAACAAGATTGTTATTTTTGCATGAACAAAAAAATGAATGCCATATTAGACTGCATCAGTGAGTACTGGGTATCTTCAGAGATTTGTATTCATCTGGAATAGGTGTAGAGGATGAGTTTTTTCAGTGGCATATGGACTTGACACTATATCCTAAAAAACAGCTGAAGTGAGTTCTACCCTGGAGAAGTAAATATAGTACCAATCTGCCTTTATAAAGTTAAAGATTTTAAATAGATTGGGCAATTGACTTTTTCTTTGTGGACCCTGAGAAGAGAATTACAAGTAGACTTCAACTTGGTATCAAGAAGATCTTTCTATGTGTCAAATCTATAATCTACATGGCAGTAGTATCTATCTGTATCTTGTTCATCTCCGTATGCCCAATGGCTAAAAAATGCCTGGCACATCAAAGTGCTTAGTAAATATTTATTGAGTGAGAATTTAGTAAGTTCCATATCTGTAGGATCTAAAGCATAAATTAGAAAATCCCCTAGCAGGACATTTGTGCACTCAGTTGATAAGGGATAGAGCAACTGTTTTCCTATTTTATTTTTTGTTTTCTTTTAGCAGCTGACTCTTTTATTCATAAGAATTTTTACATACAAACCCAAGATATAAAACAGATAAAATCACAGAAACTTCGTTGAACTGAGTCTAGGTTGTAGGCCTAGGTTCCTAAAACCTAGATCCAGTTCAGCGAAGTTTCTCTGATTTTATCTGTTTTATATCTTGGGTTTTTATGTAAAGAAATTTTATCTGTTTTATATCTTGCATTTAACATCAGAACGTTACACAAACTTTTGTTGCTGAATTCCTTCATAAGTAAAATGAAATAACATTAGCTTATGGTTGATATTCCTTTTGAATCTAAAAACCTATAATACAAATAAATATTTAAAATACAGTGTATGTGAGATGTCATATTAGAAGTAAAAATGTGGAAAGCGACAGATGGTCACTGAGTGCCTACGATATACCAGACTTCATATTAGGCTCTCTTTGATAATTTTAAGGTTTCAATTCAAGAAAGAATTACTTCTGATTAAGCTAAAAAGATGATCTCATGGAGGAGATGGAATTTGAGTTAAATCTAAAAAGGTTTCAATAAGTAAAAAATGAAAGAGCATTATAGGCAATAAGCTTAATTTCTTTGTTTTTTTTTTTTTAATAGAACTATAATAAAGTAACTTCGTGATGAAATTCCAAAAATCTACAAAGGCATTACATTTTAATCATTTAGAACAATTCTAAGTGTCAAGAAAAAAACTGATATTGAAAACAAACCCCTCATCATTTGCAGTGGGAAAAATCAACAGCATGTGCCTCCTGATGTAATCCACCAAGAAAAACATAACATCACTTTTGCACTTCCTGTCAGAAGCACTTTTGCACACAACCTGAGTCTAATCATGAGAAAATATTGACAAACTCAAATTCTGGGCTATTTAAAAACATAAGGAATTTGCATTATTTGAAAGTGTCAATGTTGTGAAACACAAAGCGTTAGAAGCAGTTCCAGATTAAAAGAGACTAAAGAAGAGGTGGAGCAAGGTGGCCAAATAGAACCTTCCGGTGATCATCCCCTCTGCCTCTTCAGGAACACCAAAATGAACACCCAAAAGAGCACCTTCATAGGAGCCAAAATATCAGGACAGTGATCACAGTACCTGATTTTAACATCACAGCAAGGAAAAAGTCTCTGAAGAGGATGGGAATGACAGTCTTGAATTGTTGACACCACCACTCTTATATGCCCTGGCAGTGGCCATCTGGCACAGAGAGGATTCTGTGTGCTTGGAGGAGGGAGAGCACAGTGATTGTGGGACTTTGTGTTGGAACTCAGTTGTAGTCTTGTCACAACAGAAAGCAACACAGGGCAGAATTCAGCCAGCACCTGTGGAGGGAGCATTTAAACCAGTCCTAGCCAGAGGGGACTGTCCATCTCAATAGGAGCCGAAAATCAGGTGAGTGATCACAGTACCTGGTTTTAACATCATAGCAAGGAAAAAGGCTCTGAAGAGGATGAACTCTGATGAGTTCTGGCTAGCCTCAACACTGTGGGCTAAAGGGCTCTGGAGTCCTAAATAAATTGAAAGGCAGTCTAGACCACGAGGACTGCAAAACTGGGCAAATCCTGGTGCTGTGCTGGGTTTGGAACCAGTGGACTTGGGGTACATAAAACCTAGTGAGACATCAATTGGGGTGGCCAAGGGAGTGATTGCCTCACCCCTCCCTCAACTCCAGGCAATGCAGCTCACAACTTCAGGAGAAACTCCTTCTACATGAAGAAAAGAGAGGGAAATGTAAAAATGACATTGTCTTGCAACTTGGATACCAGCTTGGCCGCAGTAAAATAAAGTACCAAGCACAGTCCTGAAGTCCCCATTCCAGGCCCTAGCTCTCAGACAACATTTCTAGACACACCCTAGGCCAGAAGGGAACCCACTGCCTGGAATGAAAGAACCCTGTCGTGGCAGGATTCACCAGTCGCTCACTAAAGAGCCCTTGGGCTTTGAATAAACATCAGTGGTAGCTAGGCAGTACTCATCATGAACGTTTGGCGACCCAGCACATTCCCAGCTGTGGTGGCCATGGGGAGAGATTCCTTCTGCTTGAGTAAAGAAGAGTAAAGAGTACAGGGAACTTTGTCTTGTTAGTTAAGCACAAGCTCCAGTCACAGTAAAATAAAGCACCCAGTACATTCCTAAATTTCCTGACTCCAGGCCCTAGTTATCAGAAAGTGCTTTTAAACCCACCCTGGGCCAGAAGGGAACCCACTTCCCTGAAGGGAAAGACACCAGTCTGGTTGAATTCACCACTTGCTGAATAAAGAGCCCTTGGGTCATCAGTTGTAACCCGGCAATAGTCACCACAGACCTTGGGCAAAACCCAGTACTATGCTTGCTGCAGGTCTGACCCAGACACCTGGGACCAATCCTGGAGTAACAGAGATATGTGACCTTTCAGAGAATTCAAAACATCTGTTTTAAGGAAGTACAATGAAATTCAAGATAATGCAGAGAAGGAATTCAGAATCTTAACAGGTAACTTTAACAAAGAAGTTAAAATAATTTTAAGAAACCAAGCAGAAATTCTGAGGCTGAAAAATTCAGTTGACATACTGAAGAATGCATCAGAGTCTTTTAACAGCAGAATTGATTAGTCAAAAAAAGGGTTAGCGAGCTTCCAACAGACTATTTGAAAATGCACAGTCAGAGGAGACCAAAGAAAAAAGAATAAAAAACAATGACACATAGCTACAAGACCTAGAAAAGCGCCTCAAAAGGGCAAATCTAAGAGTTATTGGCAATAAAGAGAAATTAGAGAGAGATATCAGGATAGACAATTTATTAAAAGGGATAATAGCGATAATAGCAGAGAGCATCCCAAACTTACAGAAAGATACTAATATTCAAGCACAAGAAGGTTATAGAACACTAAGCCAGCAGATTTAATCCAAGTAAGACTACCTCAGGACATAATAATCAAACTTCCAAAGGTCAAGGATGAAGAAAGGATCCTAAAGGTAACAAAAGAAAAGAAAGAAATAACACACAAAGGAGTTCCAATATGTCTGGAGGCAGCTTGCTCAGTGGAAACATTACATGCTAGGAAAGAGTGGCAAGATATATTTAAAGTGATTAAGGAAAAAAAAAAATGTTATCCTAGAACAGTGTATTCAGTGAAAATATCATTCAAACATGAAATGTAAATACAGCCTTTCTTGGACAGACAAAAGCTAAGGGATGTCATCAATACCAGATCTGTCCTACTAAAGGGAGTTCTTCAATCTGAAAGAAAAAGACATTAACAAGCAATAAGAAATGATGTGAAGATAAAAAACTCACTGATAAATAAGTGCCACTAATAAGTATACAGAAAAGCACAGAGTATTATAACACCCTAATTGTGGGGTGTGAACTACTCATATCTTCAGTAGAAAAACTAGAAGATAAACCAATCAAAAATAATAACTATAACAACTTTTCAACACATAGACATTATATATACATGAGATAAAATATAAAAAAATAAAAGTTAACAAGCAGGGGCAAGAGTGGAATGAAGTTAAGGTGTAGAGTTGTTGTTACTTTTCTCTTTGCTTATTTGTTAATTGTTTCTAAAATTAACACCAGTTAGTGTTAAGTTGTCATCAGTTTAAAGTAGTGAGTTATTAGATGTTATTTCCAAGCCCCATGATAACCTCAAATCAAAAAACCTACATCAGATACACAAAAAGTAAAGAGTAAGAAATTAAAACATAGCACCAAGGAAAATTACTTTCACAAAAAGAAAACCAGGAAGGTAAGAAGAAAGGAAAACAAGGCCACAAACCAAAAGGAACCAAATAACAAAATGTTAATAGTAAGCCCTTATCAATAATAACCCTGAATGTAAATGGACTAATTGCTCCAATCTAAAAGCATAAAGAATGGTAAAAGACATTCCATGCAAATGGAAAGTAAATATAAGCAGGAGTCGCTATCCTTATATCACACAAAATAGGTTGCAAGACAAAGATCATAAAAAGAGACAAAGTCATCATAGAATGATAAAGGGGTCATCAGGAGAATATGACAATTATAAATATATATGCGGCCGAGCGCAGTGGCTCACGCCTGTAAACCCAGCACTTTGGAAGGCTGAGGTGGGTGGATCACCTGAGGTCAGGAGTTTGAGACCAGCCTAGCTAACATGGCAAAACCCTATCTCTACCAAAAAAAAAAAAAGGAAAAGACAAAAGTTAGCTGGGCATGGTGGCAGTTGCCTGTAATCCCAGCTACTCAGGAGGTTGACGCAGGAGAATCGCTTGAACCCCAGTGGGTGGAGGTTGCAGTGAGCCAAGATCACGCCACAGCACTCCAGCCTGGGCGGCATAAGACTCCATCTCAAAAACTAAAACTGAAATAAATAAACATGCACCTAGCACTGGAGCACTCAGATATATAAAACAAACACTATTAGAACTAAAAAAAATGGATAGATTCTAATATGAATATAACTTGAGACTTCAACACCCCACTTTCTACATTGAACAAATATTCCAGACAAAAAAATCGACAAAGAAACATTGAACTCAATTTGCACTATAGACAAAATGGATTTAATAGATTTTTAACCAAACATTTCATCCAATGGCTACAGAATACATTTTTTTTCTTCACCACATGAAACAGTCTCAAATATAGATCCTATGTTAGGCCACAAAACAAGTCCAAAAATTAAAAAATACATATATCATATCAAGTATCTTCTCTGATCACAACGGAATAAAACTAGAAATCAATAAAAAGAGAAACATTGAAAATCATAAAAACACATGGAAATTAAACAGCATAGACCTAAATAATCAGTGGGTTAACTGAGAAATTAAGAAGGAAATTGAAAACTTTCTTGAAACAAATGAAAATGGAAACATATGATACCAAAACTTAAGAAGTACAGAAAAAGCAGTACCAAGATATAAGGTTACAGCAATAAGTGCCTACATCAAATAAGTCAAAAAACTTCAAATAAACGACCTAGCAATGAATCTTAAATAACTAAAAAAGCAAGTGCAAATCAAACTGAAAATTAGTAAAAGAAATGATCAGAGCGGAAATAAATGACACGGAAGTGAAGATAACAATACAAAAGATCTATGAAAAAATGTGGGTTTTTTTTTTTTTTTTTTAAAAAAAAAAAAAAGACTAGAGATGAAAAAGGAGATGTTATAAGAGATACTGCAGAAATTCAAAGGATTATTAGAGACTACCATGAGCAACTACATGCCACAAATTGGAAAACCTAGAAGAAATGGACAAATTCCTATTTGCATACAATCTACAAAGATTGAGCCATGAAGAAATCCAAAACCTGAACAGCAAATAAGAAGTATGAGATTGAAGCCATAATAAAATGTCTCCAAACAAGGAAAGCCTGGGACCCAATACCTTTACTGCTAAATTTTACCAAACATTTAAAGAAGAACGAATATCATTCCTGCTCAAACTATTAAAGAAACTACAAGAGAAGAGAGTATTTCCAAACTCATTCTACAAACCCAGTATTACCCGGATACCAAAACTAGACAAAGGCACGTCAAAAAAGAAAGGTACAGGCTAATATCCCTTATGAACATTGATGTAAAAATCCTCAAGAAAACAGTAACAAACTGAATTCAACAACACATTAAAAAGATCATTCATCATGACCAAGTGAAATTTATCCCAGGGATACAAGCATGATTCATCGTATGTAAACTAATCAAAGTGACACATCGTATTTACAGAATTAAGGACAAAAATCATATGATTATTTCAATTGATGCTATAAAACCACTTGATAAATTCCAACATTCCTTTATAATAAAACTATTAAAATGGCTATAGAAGGAATATACCTCAAAGAAAAGCAACACATGTCAGACCCACAGCTAGTATCATACTAAATGGGGAAAAAACTGAAAGCATTTCTTCTAAAATGTGGAACAAGACAAAGATGCCCACTTTTAATGCTGTTATTCAACCTAATGGTGGAAGTCCTAACTAGAGCAATCAGACAAGAGAAAGAAATAAAGGACATTCAATTTAAAAAGAAAGAAGTCACATTATCTTTGTTTGCAGATGATATAATTTTATATTTGAACAAAACTAAACTATACACACACACACACAAAACTATTAGAACTGATAAGTAAATTCACTTAATTGCAGGACACAAAACCAGCATACAAAAATCAGTAGCATTTCTATATGTCAGCAGTAAATACCTGAAAATGAAGTCAAGAAAGTAATCCCATTTACAATAGCTGTAAGTAAAATACCTAGGAATTTACTTCACCAGGGAAGTGAAATATCTCTGCAATGAAAACCATAAAACATTTACCCAAGAAATTGAAGAGGAGAAAGTCAAGATGGCAAGCCAAGAACAGCTTTTCCCACCAACAGAGACCAGACCATTGAGTAGATTGGCACATTCACTCAGAATATCTTCAGAAACAAGGCCTTGAGAGTGGACAAAGGGAAGACACAGATCCCAGGCTAAAAGGGGAGGAAGCTGGGAACCCTGCACAGAGCTGCCAAGGACCAAGACTTGTTCCTGACCCCAAGCAGCTCCTAGGGAAGTAGTGAGTGAAATAGACATGCAGTGGCCCACTCTAACCATGGACCTTTGGGATCCTAGCTGTGGGAAACCTCATGACTCCCACAAACATTTGAGCTGGCAAGAACTTCCCAGAGGGTTGGCAGAGACAGAATTCCAGTCTGTAGAGAGCCCACAGTGTTTGGCACAGGAACAGCTGCAATGGAGCATGGTCATGGGCACCCAGCCCCCCAGCCCTTTGTAGCTACTGGACCTGGACAGAGCTGTGCTGTCTTGCCCATGAAACTGGACCAGTCTGATTTGAGTACCCCTCTGTCTACTTACCTCTCTCAGGATCCCTGTCTGGCCATATCCACTTACAGTACAGCCTCAGCTGCCCAGCCAAAGTGCTTGCCAGTGGCCATCACCACAGTTCTCTCAGTGGCAGACCCTGCTTACCTGTTGTAGAACTTCTGCAGACAGAATTCTGCCAGTGTTCAGTACCATTTTAAGAAAACATTAAATCGAACTTCTGGAAATGAAAAATTCACTACAGGAATTTCAGAATGCAACTGGAAGCAGTAAACAGAAGAGATCACACTAAGAAAAGAATCTCAGAACTCGAAGACTACTCCTTCGGATAAATACAAGTAGACAAACATAAAGAAAAAGGAATTTTTTAAATGAACAAAACTTCTGAGAAATATGAGATTATGTAAAGAGACCAAATTTATGACTAATAGGTTTTTAAAAACTTTATGACCACATTTATGACTATTTCTGAATGTGATAGAGAGAAAGCAAGCAACTTGGAAAACATATTTGAGATTATTGTCCACTAAAATTTCCCCAGCCTCGCTAGAGACAATGACATGCAAATTCAGGAAATTCCAAAACCCATATGAGATGCTATGTAAGACAACCATCCCCAAGACACAGTCATCAGATTCTCCAAAGTCAATGGAAAGAAAAAGATTTTAAAGGCAATCAAAGAGAAGAGGTAGGTCACATACAAAGGGAACCCTTTTGGGCTAACCGTTGGCCTTTCAGCAGAAACCTTACAAACCAGAAGAGATTGGGGACCTACATTTAGCATGCTTAAAAAATTATTTATAGACCTCTTGGGTGTCAAAGGTGTAACTTCCTATAAGAAAATTTGGAAGAAAATGCTATGCTAGAAACAGAACTGAATTATTCTGCATAATGAAGCAAACAAATTTTAGTTTCCTCAAACAAACTGAGGATAGGACTTAAGAATAAATAGAAGAAATGTAAGTAAGCAATAGGGAAGGAAAAAACCAAGAAGTTGTAAATTTGAGCTTAAGGTAATAGCCTGCAGTAAATCTCTTGACAGGAGACACAGTCAATACAATTTTGGTATGGCAATGTTTAATATTAAACTTCGAGTTATTTTTAAATACCATGTGGGACTATAATTGTCCTCCTTACCCCAAATATTTAATAAAAGTTGACTATATATGACAATCTTTTGTTTGAAATACTTGAATTAAGATAATACTGGAGATAATAGCCTATGTATAATAAAGCAGTCTGAGAATTGGGCAGCAACTACAGGAAAATAAATCCAGAGATGGAGAAGTCAATGAAATTGTAAATTTACAGAAAAAGGTGACCAAAACAGTAAAACCTGTAAAATCTTTGGGTTGTTGGGTGGAGAAGAATCCTGAGTTTCTCACAATATCCCTGTATAGATAGGAGATTCAACCATTCATTTTAAATAAAAGGGCAAGATAAACCAGGAGGGAGGAACTGGAGGACATAAGATTGCACATTTTCTTTACATATGAATAAATATATATTAAACAATATGATCATTAAAATTTTTTCTTCTAAAATCACTTGTTAATATGACCCCATAATGGAATTTTTAAGAATGCATCTGCAGTCGCCAGCCTCCAAGATTGCCCCCAATGATTCTCATGTCCTCAAGTTCATGTCCATCGTTGACTGGACCCCTCCCATATTGAATAAGGTGTAACCAATATGTTACTGAAAAAATTATGGAGCGTGACTTTTAAGGTTAGCCTATGTCATAAAAGACTGGAGCATCTGCCGTGCTTTCTGTTTGGTTACTTGCCCTGTGTAAGCCACACTTTGTGTTTTGAGGACACTTAAATAGCCATGGAGAGTCCAGTAGGTAAGGGATTAAGGCCTTGCTTCGGTCAGTGAAAGTGAGCCACACTGGAAGCAGATCTTCCAGCCCAATTCAAGCCTTCAGATGACTGCAGCTCTAGCTGACATCTTGACTGTAATTCTCAAGACACCTTGAACCAGAACCACCCACTCAGCTAAGCTCCTCCCAAATTTCTGACCCACAAAAACAAAAGAAAACAAAAAAACATGCGATAAATGTTCATGACTATTTTAATACACTAAACGTTGGGGTAATTTGTGCAGAAAAAGATAACTCGCATACTCGTCTGAAGTAGTAATCAGAGAAGTTCTCAAATAGTCATATGCAAGTATGTTCCACACAGCATCATTTATAGTAGCAAAAATTACAACCACCTAAGTATCCAACTAGGAAGTATCTTAAAAATAAATATTTATAGAAATATTATAATTAAAGTTAAAATTCACTGGATCATTTCTGTCTTTGGGGAATAGTACTAGAAGAAAACATTTTCGTCATTAAAAATAATATTTGTGAAGAACATTTAACTAAACAGAAATATGGTCATAATATAATAGTGAGTGAGATAAAGCAATAAGCTGTGACATACATATAGTATAATTAAGTTTTATTAAATATATATTTATTCATCTACAAAATATATTTATAATTACACATTATATATATTATAAAAAGAAGATTTAAAACACATGGTGCATATGCAAAAGAAACACACTGGCAACCAATATAAAAAAATTGACGTATTATCCTGGTTGGTGGTAAGGGTGATATTTAGTATTTAAATTATATTCTTTATATTTTCTATAATTTCCTGAAATTCCAAAAAAAGGTGTGTTACTTTTATCCTCTCAGTTATTAAAAATAGTAACTTCAAATTTGCTAGAGCACAAATGTGTAAACAAAAAGTGGAATGAGATTGTGCCCACTCATAGAATCGGGTTTCTGAAAAAATCTACTTCAACACTCTCATCTTGCAGATGAGAGAATTGTGACACAATTAGGGTTGAGTGACTCCCCTGAAATTCATCTAGATTGATAATGACAGAACTTGAAGGAAAACTGGTTTCCTGGTTCTTGTTTTAATATTCCCTTTATCATTCTATATTACTGCCAGGAAAACAATGACAAAGGTACCATATTGCTCAAAAAGGAATAGGGTAAACGTAAAAAAAATCTGCCACAATAAAAATAATGACTGATCAATTCCATCAACTTACGCTGCCATGTAGAGCATTACACTTTTAGCCAAATACAACATAGATACTTACAATTTCTTTGAAAGGGTATAAATGGAGAAGGAAAGAGCCTCTCATATGAAGGAAAAAAACGCAACAGCTAACAGTTTTCTTATAGCAGAGGCTCAATAGGTTAGTAATTTGGAATTTATTTGTGTTTGGGGGGAAATGGAGAGTTTGGAAAAGTCTTATAAAACCATAAAACTATCTCCAAACATTTAGATGATTCTACACCTGTATGTACTCCTGCTTGAGTAAAGTTATCCAGAAACAAGCACACAACAACAAACAAAAAGTAAACAGAAGAAACCCACATTTACTTCCATGTATTTGTCATCTCTTGTATAACAATATGTTTAATTATCAGAAATAACAGAATTTCTGCCTGAAAGCTTTTCAGAGCACTGATATATCATAAAACTTCCACGTAATTAAAGAATTTCCACGGAGATTGTCAATCTTTGCACTATGATTAAGTGTGGGATACATGGTGCTTTTAAGGAAATGCAAAGCAACATGTAATAACTTCAGAAACCTCAAACGGACTCATTGGATCATCAGAAAGAAGGAAAACTGTTGCTCAGCTACTTAATTCTAAACATCAAACAAGATTATGGCATTGCGTCGATGTTGAGCAAAACAAAATGAATCTACTGGTAAGAAGGGTATTTCCTCACCCAGGAGCCATAAATGAGGAGACTGTTGATTCAAATGATGATTGAGATGATTCCAGAGACTGTTGATTCAAATGATGATTGAGATGATTCCAGAGACTGTTGAATGAAGTTTATGAGCACTCCCTTTTCCAAAGGGAAAAGAGAAACTTGGTTGGCATATCACCTGCTTGGAAAGTTCCTGGTTAGAAAAAGAAACTGAGAAAATTCTCTTACCATTAGGCAAGGATTTCATGGGTGGCATGACGCCACTGGATCTCACCATTTCTAGCCCCCAAATTAATCCAGAAAAGGGAAATGATTTTACAGGTCTGAGCACACGCCCATTTAGCAAATAAAATGGGCCCTCTTTCTGGTGAATCTCTGTGTGTATGCAGTTTTTGTGGATAGGTAGGTGTATTTACATTATTAAAGCTCATTAAAAAACGTATTTGACTTCTATTAACATTTTTCTACAAGTGCAAATATATATGTGTTTAAAGAAATAAACATTTTCAAAGTATGTTTACACTGCCTGACATTCTCTGATCAGTTGCGGAATTAAACAACTGCACATTTGCCTCACATGTCTAAAATACCTCTCAAGTGGGTGGAAGAGCCCTTGACTAGGAAAAAGAGGGCCTCAGATACCTGAGGCTGTCCTTATAAACATGCAAAAGACTCAGTTGTGCCTGTAGGAACCAGAGATAAGGCCCAGCCTGCCGTGCTCTGGAGCTTCCAGTAGGACTCTCTTAGTTTGACAGAGTGTCCAGCATTAACCATAATCTGAGCTGGTTTCTGAGTCCCTACTTGGCTGAGCTCAGTCAGAACAGAGAGACTCCAAATTATTCTGATTCATCTTGGCCCAACAAAGACTTGAAGTATACAAGGTTTAGAAATCTCCTCTTAATGTCTTCTTGGAGAAGATTTTTACCTGTATAAAATGGTTGAGGTGTGGTCTTGCTTTGAGATAGAAGTGAAATCTCCCATATCATCAACCTTTAAGGTTTGGAACATTGCCAAGTCAGTTTTCTCTTTGAATGGTTCTAATTGTTTCATTCATGCTTTCTGAACTGTGGGAAATAAATTTGCCACACAGTTTCGAAAATGCTGTTTGGAGATTGTTTGTTTTTTGTTGTTTTTTAATATTTATTTATTTATTTATTTATTTTTTTTGAGATGGAGTCTCACTTTTGTTGCCCAGGCTGGAGAGCAATGGCACAATCTTGGCCCCCCGCAACCTCCACCTCCCGGGTTCAAGGGATTCTCCTGCCTCAGCCTCCTGAGTAGCTGAGATTACAGGCGCCTGCCACAAAGCCCAGCTAATTTTTTATATTTTTAGTAGAGATGGGGTTTCACCATGTTGGCCAGGCTGGTCTTGAACTCCTGACCTCAGGTGGTCCACCTACCTTGGCCTCCCAAAGTGCTTTGATTTCAGGCATGAGCTACCACGCCTGGCCCAGGATTGTCTTTTTCATTTATCATTACCCAGCCTCAGTATGTAAATACTTTTTATGTAAACCTACATTATCTCTTCCTCTGTCAATCATTTCTCTGGGATTTGACACTGAATCGCCATCACTTCAATGCTGAGTTTAAACTGGTTTCCATTGTTTTAATTATCTTCCATCAGATTACTATGAGTTGTCTAATTTAATTTCCTGAACTTCTACTTGCTTAGGAAAGAATATGTAATATTACTTGTCCCTTTCCATTTTATTTGGAGAATGATGATACCAGTTCTTCCAAACTTCTAAGATCTTCAGGAGAGTCAAATAAGAATATGTATAATTAATTAGATTATAAAACTATAAATCATTATGGAAAGCTGAGATGTTATATTGTCAGCCCGGCATAATGGCTCACACCTGTAATCCTAGCATTTTGAGAGGCCAAAGCAGGAGGACCCAAAATTTCAAGACCAGCCTGGGTAACACAGTGAGACCCTGTCTCTACAAAGAACAAACCAAATTATCTGGGCATGGGGATGCACACCTGTAGTTCTAGCAACTCAGGAGGCTGAGGCTGGAGGATCACTTCAGCCCAGGAGGTCAAGGCTGCAGTGATCCATGATTGCACAACACCATAGCCAGGGCGGCCAAGTGAGACACTGCCTCAAAAAAAAAAAAAAAAAAAAAAAAAAGCTGAGATATTATTCTATTGTCTATATTCTGTCTGTACTGGCTAGGAAAAGCCAGCTTCCCATGTGGTCGGAACTCCATTCCTTTTCTTCTCACTGTTTCCACTAATTGGAATTTCCTCCTTTTCTAAATGTTCTGATTATCTTCCAGGCATCCTGGCTCCACAAAACCTTCCTTGTTCCAACACTTAATACTTATGTGGCTTTGCCAACTGACTTGGGCAAGAAATATTTACTGAGGGTATCTTAGAATAGGTATATGGTTTAGAGAGAGAAACTGACTTGCACGGGATAAGACAGTAAATAGCAGAACCACAGTAGAACTCACCTCTTCTGTCTTAGAGACCAGCCACCATTTGTTGCCCTATCCTGCTTCTCCAGGGTTACATCAAAGAATTCAAAGAATATTGCCAACCTCAACACAGGCCTACTCTGTTTGTTAGTTTACATGTAAAATGGGTTTAGAGTTTTCTATTAGAATTTTTGAGGGGATACTACAATATGTTCTGCTAAAGAAAAAAAGCCTCAAACATGAGATTCTATGAATAGGAAGCAAGCATTTTTTGTATTTTAATAATCTACACTAAATATTAAAATGTTATTGTAATTCTGCTTACATTTTTCAACTTTTTATATATTTAATATCTTTTCTGATTATAAAATTAATGTCTGCCTTCTTCACACGATTTCATGCTTGCATTTTAGATTATTAGGATCAATAATTTATACTTGATAAATAATTGATAAACCTGATAAACCTGATACTTCCATGAATGGGAATACTTGTTTTACCACATGCTTAACAGAAGGAAACACTACCATTTTTGCCAATTCTTTACCTGTTTTATTTTCATTTTTCTCACCTCCACTTCTGTATAAAGAAGCAGTTCAATTGCCCAATGCTCTATCTGGATAACATCATTTCATTTGGAGAATTAACTTTTCATCCAGTTCAGGAAAGCTTTAGTCTATTTTTTTATTTTTAATTTACTTTAAGTTCTGGGATACATGTGCAGAAGGTTCAGGTTTGTTACTTGGGTATACATGTGCCATGGCAGTTTGCTGCACCTATCAACCTGTCATCTAGGTTTTAAGCCCCACTGTATTAGGTATTTGTCCTAATGCTCTCCCTCCCCTTTCCTCAGACCCACAACAGGCCCCAGTATGTGATATTACCCTCCCTGTGTCCAGGTGTTCTCATTGTTCAACTTGTACTTACTAGTGAGAACATGCAGTGTTTAGTTTTCTGTTCCTGTGTTAGTTTGCTGAGAACGATGTTTTCCAGCTTCATCTGTGAACCCGCAAAGGACATAAACTCATTCTTTCTTATGTCTGCATAGTATTCCATGGTGTATATGTGCCATATCTTCTTTATCCAGTCTATCACTGATGGGCATTTGAGTTGGTTGCAAGTCTTTGCTATTGTGAATAGTGCTGCAGTACACATATGTGTGTATGCGTCTTTATAGTAGAATGGTTTATAATCCTTTGGGTATATACCCAGTAATGGGATGCCTGGATCAAATGGTCATTTCTGGTTCTAGATCCTCAAGGGATCACCACACTGTCTTCCACAATGGTTGAACTAATTACACTCCACCACAGTGTAAAAGCATTCCTATTTCTCCACATCCTCTCCAACATCCGTTGTTTCCTGGACTTTTTAATTGATCACCATTACTAACTGGTGTGATGATTTGTATACTCATTGTGGGCTTGGATTTTGCATTCTTAATGACCAGTGATGATGAGTTTTCTTCTATGTTTGTCGGTGCATAAATGTCTTCTTTTGAGAAGTGTCTGGTCCAGATCCTTTGCCCACTTTTTGGTTGGGGTTGTTTTTTTTCTGCTAATTTGTGGACCTTTGTCAGATGGGTAGATTGCAAAATTTTTCTGCATTTCTGTAGGTTACCTGTTAACTCTTATGGTAGTTTCTTTTGCTGGGCAGAAGCTCTTTTAGTTTAATTTGATCCTATTCACCAATTTTAGCTTCTTGTTGCCATTGCTTTTGGTGTTTTTAGTCATGGCATCTTTTGTCCATGCCTATGGTCTGGGAGTGGGTATTGTCTAGGTTTCCTTCTAGGGGTTTTTATGGTTTAGTTTTATGTTAAGTCTTTAATCCATCTTGAGTTCATTTTTGTATAAGCTGTAAGGAAGGGGTCCAGTTTCTGTTTTCTGCATATGGCTAGGCCAGTTTCCAAGGCACCATTTATTAAATGCGAATCCTTCCCCATTGCTTCTTTTGTCAGAATTTGTCGAAGATCAGATGATTGTAGATGTGTGGTGTTATTTCTGAGGCCTCTGTTCTGTTTCCATTGGATCTATATATCTGTTTTGGCCAGGTATCATGCTGTTTTTGTTACTGTAGCCTTGTAGTATAGGAATATATCTCTAAAATAGTAAGAGCTATTTATGACAAACCATAGCCTAATATCATTACTGAATGGGCAAAAGGCTGGAAGCATTCCTTGAAAACTGGCACAAGACAAGATGCCCCTCTCTCCCACTCTTATTAAACATAGTATTGGAATTCGGTCGGCAATAGACAAAGAAAGGGAAAAAATTAAAAAGGAAAAGGGGGTTTTATTCCAAATAGGAAAAGGAGAAGTCAAATTGTCTCCGTTTGCAGATGACATGATTGTACGTTTAGAAACCCCATCATACTCAGCCAAAATCCTCCTTAAGCTGATTAAGCAACTTCAGCAAGATCTCAGTATACAAAATCAAATGTGCAAAAATCATAAGCATTCCTATACACTGACAACAGAGAAGCAGAGAACCAATCATGAGTGAACTCCCATTTCACAATTGCTAACAAAGAAAATTAAAATACCTAGGAATCAACTTACAAGGGACATGAAGGACCTCTTCAAGGAGAACTGCAAACCACTGCTGGAGGAAATAAAAGAGGACACTACAAATGGGAAGAACATAGGCATGCTCATGGATAGAGAAGAATCACATATCATGAAAATGGGTCGTGCTGCCCAAAGTAATTTGTTAGATTAAATTGCTATTCCCATCAAGCACCATTGGACTTTCTTCATAAACTAAAAAAAAACTACTTTAAATTTCATATTGAAACCAAGAAAGAGCTCGTAAAGCCAAGACAATCAATCCTAAGCAAAAAAAAAAAAAAAAAAAAAAAAAAAAAAGCTGGAGGGGCATCATGACTTCAACTATACTATTCTATTTTATTTTTATGT
The DNA here is from genome assembly GCF_001698545.2 of Rhinopithecus bieti. Classification (NCBI taxonomy): domain Eukaryota; kingdom Metazoa; phylum Chordata; class Mammalia; order Primates; family Cercopithecidae; genus Rhinopithecus; species Rhinopithecus bieti. The sequence goes on from NW_016827678.1 coordinate 515,066, forward strand.
TTTTTAATGTTCAGTTTGTTCTGCTTTTTTCCCTTTAAACACCTGTCATCTGTTAGTTGGACCTTCATTCACTCTCTTTCAGATCTAAGTATTGTCAGGTCTTTGTATTTAACACAGTGTAATGGTAAACAGACATGCTTTGGAGTCTGACAAATTTGAGTTTAGGTTCTGCTCTGTCCCTGACTGGCTGTTTGCCTGGGAATGCTTGGTGATCTTGTCAAGTCTGTTTCCTCCTTTGTAATGTGTTTTGTGTTCAGTAAGGACTTATTAACCATAGCCATTGTTGCTCTGTTTTCTCAGCATTCTATAAAGGTACTTCACGTTAGTCCTCTGTCTCAGTGATTCTGTTTTCTGCAATGTGAACGTGTTCTTTAGATGTTCTTTTGATATTTTAATTCCATGATTATTTAGTGGATTCACTGGTTTCTTACCCTCTTAATTTACTTCCCAACTTACTGATTTTCAAGGAATATTTTGCATTCAAAAAGACAGTGTTTTCTTGATTTTTTTTATTGAAAACACAAAACAGAAACTTCTACAAATTTCTTCTCTTCACTGTGGCAAATCTTTTCAAAAGTGTGTTTTTCCTCAACTCTGTTAAGGCACTGTAGCTGTTTTACATGACAGAATATTTTCTCGTGTACTCTGCTGTTTGTTTCTCATCCATTGATGAAAACTTGGGCAGGTCTTATTACTTTTCAGCTGTCTCTTAGAGAATAGACAGTGACGCAGTCACTTTAAATAAAAAACATAGCCTTAACTCAGAAATTAAAAATGTTCTGCCAGGAAGTTAATCAGAACTAGGTTTCTAAGACACTTCATGTTAGAAACTTGCAGTAGAAAAGGAGAGAAATGATGGCTTCTCTACTGTTCTGTACTCAATCTCCATCTTGCCTAGCTTGCTAACCATTCCTGGAAACTTTCAGGGTAAAATAGGGAAAAGAAGTTTTAAGAAATAAATAAAGGTTTTTTTGAACAGATATTCTGATACGCTGTCTTCAGGCTCCCTAGGACTGGCAGATGTGTAAAGCTCTTTTTTCAGTGGAGATTTGGCAGCTTCCATCACTCAGGTTCCCTCTCCTGCAGTTCTCTTGACCTGGGTAGATGTATGTCTATTTTGGGTGATCCCTTGAAATGCATTCTTCAACCCCTAGGAATTCAGGGCTCACCTGGAACTTCTCACAACTAGGGACCTACTCTTTTCCAGGTAGCCCCATTGGTCAGGACCTAAGATGATATCATACTCGCTATCTTTTCTGTCTGACGTATATCTGCTCCACAGCAGAGTCTACTCATTTATTTGTACTGACAAAGAGGACACAGGATGTTTTAGTTTGCTCAGACATAAGTCTGGCACCAGTCTTCTGTGAATACCTTCAGCAAGCCCCCAAGAGGTATCTTGTAGCATCTCTCTGATAGGGACAGGTGGTAGAGAAATTCTGGGAGGGTGGGTCCCTGGCAGGAATCCCACCCTCAAGCTGAAAAGTCTAATAACATGGCCCAAATCAAGCACTGACATCCCTGTTTTTGTGCTCGAATGCTTTCTTTTCCAAAACCACTGATGGCCACCCCACCCCTCATCCTGTGCCCGTAAAAACCCCAGGCTCAGCTGGCAGAGAAGAAGAGAAAACGAGAAGCAACTGGACGTTGGAGACTATGGTGACACAAGCTTTCCCCTTGCACCTGCCTTCTGCCTTCTGACCAAAACCTAGTGCTTTCCCTGTGGCTCTGCATGGCATGGCATGCTCCTCTCCCTCAGGAAATACAATAAAAATCTTCTTCAACAGCACTGTTCTCTCTGTATCATCACTCAGTAATACCTCTAAAAATTAAATCCTGGGTATAATTTCAATACAATTGTAGTGTCACATATGGAGATCTGTTCATAGTCACTTTGATGTCTGACATGTATCACTTTTTTCTGGATTGAAACTTCAATTTTATCTTCTTATTAATTCACACTTGAGCTTTTGATAGAATGTGGAGTAAGTCTAAAGTTCTACATGTGCCCTCAAACTATCCCCAATGTGTGTTTATTCATTCAGAAACCATTCAATTGACATTATTCATGTCAGTCAGTATAGTGGATGACAGCCATATGAAAATTCCTGCCACATGAAAGTTTAATGTCTTCTCAAACCAGATGCAGCTGATCACATAGAATCAGTGCCCTAGAGTATATCATCACTTTAATCTAGAGTCAGGAACTTGCCATATGACTGTCAACCCTATATTTGTTAGTTAACCAGCAAAAGAACATGTATTCAATTGGTATCTAAAGTTGTAAGGAAACTAAAGCCATCATTAGCGTCCTGGACCTGTGGCCTTTTCATGGAGGTATTTACAAAAACACCACCTCAAAGGGATATTAACCAAGACCCAGCACAACAGTCTGAAGTCAAGCTGCCATCTCAAAGGGGGAGCTAGGAAAGAGGGGGAACTAAGGTGACATTTAAAGCACAGGCAGATCAGAGATGGCTGATGAGAAAGAGATTTGCAAGAGGTGATGGAGAGCTAGAAGGATGTTCTGAGTGGAAATGCAGGTGAACACAGCTAACTGGCCTAACAGTTTTGTTTCTCTGAGAGTTCAATGATTCATGAATGTTCAATCTCCCTCTTCATATAAGTGAAGCCTAAAAGTTGATTTGAGACTAGATAGCAAGCTTCCCAGGTAGTTGGTGGAGATTTGCAGGGACAGAGCCCATTGCCAGCAATGGGGGTAAGTGAAGCCAAATGAAATTATTAAATTTGACATAAAATTTAAAGTGAATCCAAGTCAGAACAAAGATTTATAATCCAAAATCTTATCTTACATAGACCTATTGTGACCAAATAGGTCTATATAAGAGAAGAGAAGTCATGATAAAAAGCCAAATGGTGCAGGGAGTTGACCAAGATGGCTAAATAGAAGCAGCTGTGGTCTATAGCACTCACAGAAAGGAATAAAAGGTGTGGGTGAATACAGCACCTTCAACTGAAATATCTAGATTCTCACATTGGGACTGATTAGGCCAACAACTTGACCCATGGAGAATTAAGAAAAGCAGAGGGTGACAATGGCCCATCTGCTAGCAACACGGAGCCAAGGGAACCCTCACCCCCAGCCAAGAGAAGCAGTGAGTGATCCCACCCAGGAAACCATGCTTGTCCCATGGATCTTTGAAACTCATGGATGAGGAGATCCCCTTGTAAACACATGCCACCAGTGCCTTAGGTGTGACACACAAAGCTGTGTGGAGTCTTGGCAGAGCAGCTGCTCAGGCACACACAGAGACCCAGGAGCTTCACATACCCTGGCTCTGGGATTCCCAACAAACATATCTGCAACTCAGACAAGGTGAGAGGTCTGTACATACTCCTAGGAAGGGGGCTGAATCCAGGTAGCCAAGCAGCATCATTCTGTGGGCCCCACTTCCATGGCATCTCACAAGGTAAGATGCCTGGAATTCCAGCCAGTCAACAGCAACAGAGTAGAGTCTGCCTGAGATGGGATGGAACTCCTAGGGGGAGGTTTGGCCACCATCTCTGCCATCCAGTCAACTCAGCTGTTCCAGCCTGCTGGCTCTGGAGAGTCCAAATGATCCAGATGAAGAAGGGTCCCCCCAAACACAGGACAGTTGTTTTGTCAGATCATGACCAGATTGCTTCTTTAAGTGGGACCACAATCCATTCCTCCTTACTGAGCAAGACCTACTTGCTGGAGTTTCAGCCACCCCAGTGAGTTTTCTACAAATGGAGCTCTGATCTCTCCCTGGTATGGATACCCTGCGAGTAGGGGGAGGTTGTCATCTCTGCTGTTTGGTTGGCTCAGCTGTTACAGTTTGACAGCTTTGGAGAGTCCAAAGAGTTCAGACAAAAAAGTTCCTCCAGTATAGCACAGCTGCTTTGCCAGATTGTGGCCAGGTTTCTTTAAGCGGGACCTCAGTCCACTTCTTACAGGCAAGATCTCCCAGCTGGAGCCTTGAGCTACCTCTGCCCATGTTCTACCTCCAACAGAGTTCTAATTTCCCCGTGGGATGGAGGAGGGCTGGGGGCAGGGGCAGGGGCAAAATTGGGCGGGCCAACACCTTGGCTGTTTGGGTTTCTCAGTTAGTCTAGCCTGTGAGCCCTGGAGAGCCAGCACAGCACAAGTGCTCTACCAAAAAGCAGCCAAACTGCTTATTTAACTGGGAAACTGATCCTGTTTCTCCTGATGGGTGAGACCTCCCAATAAGGATCTTCAGCCACCCCCTACAGGTGCATTTGGGCTGGTAAGAGGTCAATACCCCCCTGAGACAGAGGTTCTAGAGGAAGGAGCAGGCTATCATTTTTGCTGTTTCACAGGCTTCACTGGTGATACCTCCAGGTACGGGAAAAACTGAGGCAACTAGGATCTGGAGTGGACCTCCAGAAAACCACAATGGCTCTACAGAGGAATGCTCTGACTGTTAAAAGAAAAACAAACAAAGAGAAAACAACAACAGCAACAAAAGAGACTCCACAAAAACCTCATTTGAAAGTCAGCAGCCTTAAAGGTCAAAGGTAGATAAGCCCAAACAGTGAGAAAGAATCAACACAAAAACACTGACAACTCAAAAAGGCACAGTTCCCCTTCTCTTCCAAGTGGCCATAACACCTCTCCAGCAAGGGCTCAGAGCTGGGCTGAGGCTGAGATAGTTGAAATGACAGCAGAAGGCTTCAAAAGATGCATAATAACAAAATTAACTGAGCTGAAGGAGCATGTTGTAACCCAATGCAAAGAAGCTAAGAATCATGATAAAACAATACAGGAGCTGACAGCCAAAATAGCCAGTTAAGAGAGGAACGTAACTGACCTGAGCTGAGAAACACACTACAAAAACTTGACAATGCAATCACAAGTATTAATCGCAGAATAGACCAAGCAGAGGAAAGAATCTCAGAGCTTGAAAACTATCTTTCTGAAATAAGACAGTCAGACAAGAATAGAGAAAAAAGAATGAAAAGGAATTAAGAAAATCTCTAAGAAATATGGGATTATGTAAAGATATCAAACCTACGATGGACTAGGGTACCTGAAAGAGATGAGGAGAACACAGCCAAGTTGAAAAACATACTTTAAGACCTCATCCAGAAGAACTTCCCCAACCTAGCAAGACATGCCAACATTCAAATTCAGGAAATGCAGAGAACCCCAGTAAGATACTCCATAAGAAGATCAACCTGATGACACATAATCATCAGATTCCCCAAAGTCAAAATGAACGAAAATGTGTTAAGGGCAGCCAGAGAGAAAATCCAGATCACCTACAAAGGGAAGCCCATCAAACTAATGGCAGACCTCTCAGCAGAAACCCTATAAGCCAGAAGAGACTGGAGGCCAATAGTCAACATTCTTAAAGAAAAGAATTTCTAAACCGGATTTCATATCCAGCCAAATTAAGCCTCATAAGTGAAGGAGAAATAAGATCTTTTTCAGAAAAGTAAGTGTTGAGGGAATTCATCACCACCAGACCTGCCTTGTAACAACTCCTGAAGAAGCATTAAATATGGAAGGAAAAACTGTTACCAGCCACTACAAAAACACACTGAAGTACACAGACCAGTGATACTATGAAGCAACCACATAAACAAGTCTGCAAAATAACCAGCTAGCATAATGATGACAGGATCAAATTCACACATAGCAATACTGACCTTAAATAGAAATGGGCTAAATAGCCCAATTAAAAGACATAGAATTGCAAGCTGGATAAAGAACCAAGACCCATCAGTATGCTATCTTCAAGAGACTCATCTCACATGCAAAGACACACATAGACTCAAAATAAGGGATGGAGGAGAATTTACCAAGCAGATGAAAGAAAGAAAAAAGCATGGGTTGCAGCTCTAGATTCTGACAAAATGGCCTTTAAACCAACAGAGATGATAAAAGATAAAGACATGCATTATGGTAAAGGATTCAATTCAACAAGAAGAGCTAATTATTTTAAATATATATGCACCCAATACAGGAACACCCAGATTTATAAAGCAAGTTCTTAGAGACCTTTGAAGAGACTTAGACTTTGACACAAATAATGGGAGACTGTAACACCCCACTGACAGTATTAGACAGATCATTGAGACAGAAAATTAACAAATATATTGTTGAGTTGAACTGAGCTCTGGATCAAGTGGACCTGATAGATATACACAAAACTCTCCACCCCAAAACAACAGAATATACATTCTTCTCATCACCCAACAGCACTTACTCTACAATTGATCACATAATCAGAAGTAAAACACTCCTCAGCAAATGCAAAAGAACTGAAATAATACAAAACAGTCTCTCAGACCACAGGACAATTGAACAATCTGCTCCTGAATGACTCTTGGGTAAATAATGAAATTAAGACAGAAATCAAGAAGCTATTTGGAACTAATGAGAACAAGGATACAATGTACCAGAATCTTTTGGATGCAGCTAAAGCAGTTTTAAGAGGGAAACTTATAGCACTAAATGTCCACATCAAAAAGCTAGAAAGATCTCTGATCAACAACTTAGCATCACAACTAAAAGAACTAGAGAACCAAGAGCAAACAAACCCCAAAGGTAGCAGAAGAGAAAAAACAACCAAGATTAGAGTGGAACTGAAAGAGATAGAGACACAAAAAAAAGCCTTCAAAAAATTAACGAATCCAGGAGCTGTTTTTCGGGGAAAATTAATAAAAATAGCTAAATTAATAAATGTAGAAAAGAGAGAAGAATCAAATAAACACAATCAGAAATGATAAGTGGAATATCACCACTGACCTCACAGAAATATAACAAACCACTAGAGAATACTATGAACACCTCTGTGCACATAAACTAGAAAATCTAGAAGAAATGAATATATGCCTGGAAACAACACCCTCCTATTAACAATTTACCAGGAGTAAATTGAATCCCTGAATAAACCAATAATGAGTTCTGAAATTGAGGCAGTAATAAATAGCCTAACAACCAAAAAAAAAAAAAAAAAAGCCCAGGACCAGGACCAGATGGATTCACAGCTGAATTCTACCAGAGGAACAAAGAAGAGCTGGTACCATTTTTACTGAAACTATTCCAGAAAATTGAAAAAAAGGGACTCCTTCCTAACTCATTCTATGAGCACAGCATCATCTACATACCAAAACCTGGCAGAGACACAACAAGAAAGGAAAACTTCAGGCCAATATCCTCAATGAACAGCAATGCAAAAATCCTCAATAAAATATTGGCAAACCAAATCCAGCAACACATCAAAAGCCTTATCCCTCATGATCAGCTAGGTTTCATCTCTGTAATGCAAAATTGGCTCAACATATGCAAATCAATAAATGTGATTCATCACATAAAGACAACTAAAGACAAAAACCACATGATTATCTCAGTAGATGCAGAAAAGGCCTTCAACATCAACTTCTCTTCATGTTAAAAACTCTCAATAAACTGGGTATTGAAGGAACATACCTCAAAAGAATAAGGCTCATATATGACAAACACAGAGCCAATATCACACTGAATGAGCAAAAACAGGAAGCACTCCCTTGAAAAGAGGCAGAAGACAAGGATGCCCTCTCTTACCATTCTTATTCAACATAATATTGGAAGTTCTGGCCAAGGCAATAAGGCAGGAAAAGAAATAAAGGGTATTCAAATAGGGAGACAGGAAGTCAAACTATCTTTGTTTGCAGATGACAAAATCTTATATCTAGAAAACCACATTATTTCAGCCCAAAAGCTTCTTAACCTGATAAACAACTTTAGCAAAGTCTTAGGATACAAAATCAATGTGCAAAAATTGCTAGCATTCCTATACACCAACAAAAGCCAAGCTGAGAGCCAAATCATGAATGAACTCTTATTCACAGTTATCACAAAAAAGAATAAAATACCTAGGAGTAAGGATAACAAGGGAAGCGAAGGACCTCTTCAAGGATAACTACAAACCACTGCTCAAAGAAATCAGAGATGACACAAGCTAATGGAATAACACTCCATGCTCATGGATAGGAAGAATCAATATTATGAAAACGGCCATACTGCCCACAGCAATTTATAGATTCAATGCTATTCCCATTAAACTACCATTGAAATCCTTCACAGAAGTAGAAAAAATTATCTTAAAATTCATATGGAACCAACAAACAGCACAAATAGCCAAGACAATCCTAAGTGAAAAGAACAAAGCTAGAGGAATCATGCTACCTGATGTCAAATCCTACAGTAACCTACTACAAGCCTACAGTAACCAAAACAGCATGGTGCTGGTACAAGAACAATGAGAGAGAATAGAGAACCCAGAGAAGACCACACACCTATGACCATCTGATCTTTAACAAACCTGACAAAAACAAGCAATGGGGAAAGGATTCCCTATTTAAGAATAGTCAGTTCTGGGAGAACTGACTATTCATATGCAGAAATTGAAACTGGACCCCTTCCTTACACCATATACAAAAATCAGCTCAAGATTGATTAAAGACTTAAATGTAAAACCAAAAACTATAAAAACCCTAGAAGAAAACCTAGGCAATACCATTTAGGACATAGGCCCGGGCAAAGATTTCATGATGAAGATGCTAAAACAAATTGCAACAAATGCAAAAATTGACAAATGGGATCTAATTAAACTAAAGAGCTTCTACACAGCAAAATAAACTATTATCAGAGTGAACAGACAACCTACAGAATGGCAGAAAATTTTTTCAATCTATCCATCTGACAAAGTTCTAACTTCTGGCATCTACAAGGAACTTAAATTTACAAGAAAGAAAAAAAAAATTAAAAAGTACATAAAGGACATGAACAGAAAATTCTCAAAAGAAAACATACATGCAGCCAACAAACATGAAAAATAGTTTAACATCACTGATCATTAGAGAAATGCAAATCAAAACCACAATGAGATGCCTTCTCACAACAATCAGAACGGCTATTATTAAAAAGTTAAAAAAAAAAGAACAGATGCTGGTGAGGTTGTGGAGAAAAATGAACACGTATACACTACTGGTAGGAGTGTAAATTAGTTCTACTATGGTGGAAGACATTATGGTGATTCCTCAAAGTTCTAAAGACAGAAATAGCTTTTGACCCAGCAATCCCATTTCTCGATATATATCCAAGAGAATATAAATCATTCTATTATAAGGATATATGCAGGTGTATGTTCACTGCAGCACTATTCCCAATAGATAAGGCATGGAACCAACTTAAATGTACTTCAGTAACAGGCTAGATAAAGAAAATGTGGTACATATACACTATAGAATACTATGCAGCCATAAAAAGGAATGAGATCATAGCATTTGTAGGGACATGGATGGAGCTGGAAGCCATTATCCTCACCATACTAACACAGGAACAGAAAACCAAATACCACATGTTCTGACTTATAAGTAGAATCTGAATGATAAGAACACATGAACATATGGTGGGGAACAACACACACTGGGGCCTATCAGAGGGTGGGGATTGTGAGGAGGAAGTACAGGTGATGGGATGATCTGTGCAGCAAACCACCATGGCACACATTTACCTATATAACAAACCTGCATATCCTGCACATGTACTCTTGAACTTAAAATAGAAGTTGGGAAAAAGAAGCCAAATGTTTCACAGAACAAGAGGAGGTTGAACCAGACAAACCGGAAGGAAATCTTCACCTGGGAATGAAGATAGCCAAGGCAAAGCCTCATGTAAAATTCAAAACTAGAGTTGTGAGTGATGAAGGGGTTAGAAGGAAGCAGATTCTTCCTTTCCATAATTAAGGGAAGGAAATGAAATGACTTCTCCCCTTTTTTCAATTTTCACCCTCCTTTTCCTAGGCTAACTTTTCCTAATTTTTCCCCTTTAATTTTATCTTTGCTTCTTTTGTTTTTTAAACCTAGATTTACCTGTATGAAATTTATTCATGGAAAATGAATATACACTGTCACATAAGCCAGGAGAGTGTCTCAGATCCTATAATCCACTGAAGGCAGTTCACAGACAACCCCTTGAAACAAAGGAAGTATAGTCAAGAAATATTGAAGGGCTGCTTTCACTATTTACAACATTCCAATTCTCATAGCAATAAAAATGGATGAAGAAAGTTCTACTCCTCCACTACAGTATGAAAGTTACACCTCCTTGGTCAAAAGATGGCTATGCAGTATTCACATTTAGAATAAATTTTGTATTCCAGACACAGGACTGGAGTTGTTTCTAATTTAAAATTAGATATTGAAGAAAATAAATCTGGATGCTATAAAAAAATTATACCTGTATCAGGCTAAAAAGGACTTTTTAAACAATTGTCAGGCCAATATCCCATATTGCCAAACCCATAAACTGCTTCAAGAAACAGATGGAATTTATATCACAGACTCTCAAACCTCATGGGGAGGGATCTTTGAGTCCAATTAACCCCTTGGCAATAGTAGTTAATCTGGAGCGATATGTTCAAAGCATCCAAAAATATTTTGTCTAGACTTACCCACTGCAGAATTTTCTAAGTACATTCTCTGGGCAGGACAGCATGGATTCAAGCAGTGGGCAGGGACTGGTGATATCTTCTCAGAATGTACGCTTTCTTTTCTCATATTCTCAATGATATATCCATAACAACTTTACAAGACAGGTATTCCACCTCAGTTGGATCTGCCATTCAGGCTTGCTAAGATTCCTAATGCAACTGCCAAACCTCAAATTAAAAGAAAATACAAAAACATGTCAGTATGTGCTGAGCTACTACTGACAATATCCAAAGATGGCAAAAACTGAAGAATTAGAGTAGAGTGTTTCATATAAAATGTTGCCTGCAATTTTTGTAGATATTTTTTCAACTAACTTCAGAAGGAACTGAGATTTTAAAAATAATCCAACTTATCATTTTATTAGATTTTGAATATTATCTTCTCTAAAGTGTTTAAGCCAGGTCAGTTACAAAGCAATGCATTTAATCGGGTTAATTCTTGTGGTTACAGCTTGCATGCCAGTGTACTGTTGGAGCCAAGAGTCTCAGTCTTCTTCCCTGTGGACCGCAATAACAAATACCCATTCTTCTGTAGCTGAAATTGCTTGGGTATGGTACTGTGAGGAGGCAGAGAACAGGAATGAATAGGCATCTCTCAGTGGTCCACTAGGAGCTTTCAGTCCCTGACCCCAAGACCTTGTTTGTCTACAAATAGAAGCACTTCACATATCAATGACATTGGGAAGAGAAGACAAGATAAGAAAAGAGAGAAATTAAGTAAGCGAGTAAAAAAGTTTTTGTTTTTTTTTTTTTAAAAAAAGGATAAATGAGGTAAAAGGGCAAGTAACAAAATAAAAGTGAGGAGTGTTCCAAGAAGTTGATTTAGCAAAGTGTGTTGATCGTAGACTACAAAGGAACCAAATGACAAGTTGGAAAACAAAAAAAGCTTGATTGAAAAAAATCTCAAAGGAAATACATGAAAATCTTATTTATGCTGTTGGGTGTGTGTGTGTGTGTGTGTGTGTGTGTGTGTGTGTGTGTGTTTCAGTGGTTCTATCACCATTACTAAAGTATTCTTCAATAGTTCCTGACAATGTTTTATGTTTATCGCGTTGACAAACCTCTTTGATCTCCTCCTTTGCCTATGAAAGGATTCCCTTGAAAGATTGTCAGTCAAGGTTGGACATGCTGATTTATTATTGCTGTTATTAAAAGTAATCACTGACATTTGTAAGTAGTTACACATGTTCCTAAGTATCCTTCACAGGTATATCTTCTAGTAATCATGACAACCCTGTACTTCAAATTATCAACACCATTAACCCATTTTATAAATGAGAAAAATGCCACTAAAAGAGGCTAAGGGATTTACCTACCATCATTTACTCCAATTCACTTGCACTGACTTGGCACTCATGCTCTTTCTCCCGCACTATGTTACTGCTTAGTAGACAAAGCAAGTTTTTGTAAATAGGTGATATATGAAGTAGGGGGGCAGTTACTTTACTCAATTAAAATGTCTTTCTTCCAAAGATACTGCTATGGTTTGATGCTATGGTTTTAACCTCCAATGCAACAGTGTTGAGAGATGGGACCTTCAAGAGGTGATTACGTCATGAGGACTTTGCCCTCATGAAGTGATTAATGCTATTATCGAAGAGAGTGGGTTTCTGATAAAAGGATGAGTTTGACCCCCTCTCTCTCTCTTTCTCCCCTTCTCTCAACTTCTCTCACACATGCATGCTCCTTTGCCTTTCCACTTGCTCCCATGAGATGATGCAGCTAGAATGCCCTTGTCAGATGCAAACCCATCAGCCTTGGGCTCCCCAGCCTCCAGAACTATATGAACTAAATCTCTGCTCTTTATAAATTAGCCAGTCTCAGGTATTCTGTTATAGCAGCACAAAATGGACTAAGAAAAGTAATTACCATAAGTCTGTAAATAGTGTGGGAGGAAACTTGTTACAAGATTAATTAAGTAAACAAAATTAAGACAAAGAATTAAACATACTCTGATCTCAACCTTGTTTTTTAAAAACTTGATTGAAAGCAGTCTGGAAAGAATTTCATGTAAGTGTTAACAGTGGTAAGTGAGTGTTGATGGTAGAGCATAGCAGCTAAAAGTTAGACTCTGAAATTACACTGCCTATATTTGAATCTTAGGCTTGCCACCTATTAGCCAAGCGGCTGTAGGCAAATATTTTAACTGTGCTTCTGGTTCCTTATCTCTTTAATTAAGGCCATGATGGGATCTATCTCAATTCTCATGGTGATTTATCATACTGAAATCATCATGAGAGTTAAAGGACTTAATATGAGTCAAATGTTTAGCATATGTATGTTGATATCCCCAAGAAAACCTATGAAAATAATAAAAAGTGGCCAGTAACAATTTCCATAGCTGACTTAACTGAAAGTTCTGTCCCTTTAAGATTCAGAGCTTCTTTATAACAGTCTCCATTTTTTAGTTTCTTGGAAATCTGTCTTATTGACAGGTAAGTGCCTTGTTTGTTGAAGGAAAGCTAAGCGACTTATAGCTATCCCAAAGTCTCGCTGATGAAACCAAAGCAGATGTTTGAGCAAGCATTCAAGGTATCAAAGATTCCTTAAAGGGGCGAGGTTCATCTTGAAATCATCAAGCAAAAGAAACAAACAGCAATTTCCAGGTAACCTTGTGCAAATTAGATGACAGGTAAATTAATCAAGTTTTCCTGACACTGAGTCTTTCATGTACACAACCATTAAGAACTTGCTTTGGGCTATTAGCCTCACTGTAAATATGTGCCACAGCAAATGCAAAAGCATTTACTCTGAAAGTTAACAAAACTAGGTTCACGAGCGACATGGCACACACCAGACAACTGGGAACAAATACAGAAAGCAGGACTTCTTCCAACCAGATGCTTCTCAAAATATGTGGCAAATGTTTTAAAGAGTCCTGTAAGAATTTCAAGAACCATTCTTCTAGATTAAGAAAAGCACAGAAGGAATACAGACAAAGAGCAGATGGTGTGCACAGGCTGTCTAAGATTTTGAAAGGAGAGATATTACAATTTGATAAAGCAGTGGCAGTTTATGTACATTTGCGGCAGCACCAGCCATATGTATTATATTTCTATAGACCGTCCCCCTCCCACCACACCCTGGAGACTTCATTACTCAAAGCAAAATTTCTGATTGTGGTGAGCTAGAGACACTGAATGTAATCTTATTACAAAGGTTCTTAAATCATCAATAACTAGGAATTGTGTAATTTTTTTGTAATTAGCAATATGTGTTAAGCTCAAATTCTATTTGGCTTCTTTATAGGCCTTTTAAACTGTCTTTACTACAGTTGAAAATACAGCAGCGTTCTTTGTGTTCATATGCAGAACCAGGCTTCATGACTATGCACTACCCAGTTGTCACTCTGCCAAATAGCATAGGGATACAAAGAAGTTGGTACTCACCTTGAAATGACAACATGAAGCCTTATTGAAGCCGAAATCTCAGTGTTCTGGAGTCATTTACCTCTAGCACCATTTCTGGTCATTAAACACAAGGAGGGTGCCAGCATTGAAAGCATAGCCTTTGTGGTTGTGTCAGGAAACAGTTTTCCTGAAGAACTCTACAATGAGACAAGAATTTCAGGTGTAATTGGAAATCATTTGCCATGAAATATAGTTTTAATTGGAATGTCATTTAAAGGATTGAGAAAAAATTCTAGCTCTTGTATGTTGTTTCGAATTTTCTCCCTGTTGATTACTTTCTGTTTATTTTGAAAATATAATAAGTATAATTAGAGTGAAAGAGAAAGAAAAATCACTGATTATTTCTGTACCCATGAGCAACCGATAGGGAGATTAAAAGAATGTCATTGTAGTATACCTAAATCCACAGTCTAAATGAACATCCTTAAACTTGTTCTGCTGTGGTGCTAAAAGTAAGAATAGGCCAACACTGAAAAAAATTTCAGTATACATTCTCCAAATTTATCATGATTTCCATCAATTAGGTTCTTACAGATTGTTTGGGTCTCTTTTCACTCCTGCAGCAGTTACAGATCCACAGCCAACCTCTCTGTATAAGAGATATATTAAAGTCTTCACCATTTGATGAGGACTTTTCATTGCTAAGATTAACCTGATTGACAAATTACAGTATCTCTCCTGCCAGAATGATGTTTTCCTAATACAAATGCAACTTTGTGACCGACTATGTTTCATTTTCTCCCTTGCTTCAAATCCTGCTACCTACCAGGGGAGAATGTCCCCTTCTGACTGACAGCAAATATAAATCTCTGCATGAAGACAGGTACAAAAATACAGTTTTCACATCAGAGGGCTCAGATTTTCTATTTCATATTCAAGAACACCTCTTTGAGGTGTTTGGTTGTATTCTGAAAGCCGACTACTACACACAAACATTGATTCTTTTTCACTATTTCATAAAAAAATAGTCTCCATTGAGCTAAAACCAATTTCAGTCTTAGTTGTCTTATGTACACAGAGACTTCACATGATCAGTGATGCCACCTCATCGAGCAGACTCTGCTGCCCATTCTATGAGCTTATCTCTGCTTCCTTTTACTTGCTGCCTCTGTTTCCTGCCTACCTGCCCCCTTTCATCTCTTGCATTTGGTTTCACTCTACTTAAAGTACTCTTTTGATGTTGACAACAACCATTCTCTTGGCAAAATATATTGATGTTTTCATGTCTTCACAACCTTGAGTTCTGTTGCACTCAGAGCTGTCTCGGTCTCTTCCTCTTTCTCTGACCGTTCTGTTGGTCTCTTCTTAGATACACTAACTTATCATTCAGCCCTTCTTGTTTCTCAAGGTTCTGTCCTCTGCCTTTCATACTTCTCTTTTTTTTCTTTCTTTCTTTCTTTTTTCTGAAACAGAGTTTCATTCTTGTTGCCCAATCTGGAGTGCAATGGTGCCATCTCAGCTCACTGCAACCTCCGCCTCCCAGGTTCAAATGATTCTCCTGCCTCAGCCTCCCAAGTAGCTGAGATTACAGGCACGTGCCACCACGCCAGGCTAATTTTTTGTATTTTTAGTAGAAACGGGGTTTCACCATGTTAGCTGGTCTCAAACTCCTGACCTCAGGTGATCTGCCGGCCTTGGCCTCCCAAAGTGCTGGGATTATAAGTGTGCGCCATCGTGCCCAGTCCATACTTTTCACTCATACTGTTTCAGTCACTGAGTTTATAAACTCCGTTGCTTCAACTCTCTCCTCTGAGAAGGTAATTTCCAAGCCTCCATCTCCAATTCTTATTTCCCATGTGCTCCTCCCCTGTTTATAAGTGGCCACAGGCATTTCCATTTGAATGACTGGCCATAATGTCAAATTCTATACTTAACCTATTGGAAATTGACATCCTCATCTTTTCTCCAGATTAGCTCTCCTTTCTCAGTAATCCAGCTCTATCCTTGATTTCACTGTTAGCTCAGTTTGCCAAATCACAAAACTTAGTATCATTTTTTCTCTTCTTATTAGTCACAGAATATAAACTTCAACAGAGTGCAGACTTTGTTTTGTTAGCTGATGAAGGTCCACATCCTAGAAGAGAGCCTAGCAAAGTAGGTTCTTAATAAAGACTAAGTGAAGGAACAAACTGAGAGTATTCAATGATATAATACACATAAAGTGTTTGCTATTATAGTAGCTGAAGTCCTCAATAAATGTTACCTATTATGTATTATTATTATTTCTATGATTCCTATTATCAGTAGTAATTGCAGCATTAAAAAGATGACTATAAGCACCTTATTTTCTTGCATTTATTTATAATTTTGGACACTTTATTTTCTCCTTAATTTTAGGAGTGCAGAGACTTTGGTTTGTTGTAGTCCTTTGGCCTCCAGCATTTAGAGCAATGTAAAGGAAGATCTCTAAACAACAGTCTTCCCTGGTTTTGCAGAGGGGGAGGCAAAGCATAAGAGAGACAGAAATCTGGGAGTAAAAGGATCACTCATCTTGTTTATATGTTGGTTTTGCAGGCACTAAGTTTGAAGTACAAAGTTTTCGTAGTCCTTTGAACAATAATAAATGACAAATGATCTGAAGAAAATATTAAAACATTTTCAATTTGAATCTTCAAAAAAGTAGATGGAAGGTGTTCTTATTGAATTTGGACCAGAGGTAACACAAAAAACAAATAATTCAAAATGTTAAATTATTTTATCTCTTTGTAAGATTATTATAATTTGAAAAGCAGTCTTATTTAACATTATCAGAAGAACAAAAACATAACAGCAAACAAATATAATTTAATTATTTTGCTCCTGGTTTGTTTTGACATGTTAAAGTGAGCTTTGGGGGTTTTGATTTGAGAATCTGCCTCTATTTGTTTCCTTTCACTATTCTGTTATTTTATGTTGTTTCATTAATATAATTTATATTCTTTTCCATATTTTGTTAATTTTTATGTATATGTAATTATTCATTTTTAGAAACTCTTATTTTGGCAAAGCTAGAAGGTATTCATGCATTGGAGTACAATGTTAATATGTCTCCGATTTGTTAGGTAGACTCTTACTTTTAATTCTTTAACTCTCATCAGTCTCCAAATTATACCAAAAAACACAGAATCTTGACCTAGAATGGGAAAATACCAGTTTGAGTTCTAGCTCTGGTTCTTTCTAGCTCTCTGAAGTTGGCATGACTCCTTATAGTATCAATGAGCCTTAGGGTGGTGTTAAGAAAGCCCACACCCAAGCCAGACATCCTGAATTTAAGCACCGCCCCAGTGTCATCACTCATAAAATGGGGATGATACCAATGCCCACCACATGGGTTAGGGGCATGAAGTGACTAGTAAATATAAAGCATTTAGAATACTCTCTGAGCATGTAGTAAGCAATGTTGTGAGAATTAAAGGGAATTGAGGGAGGTACTCTTTGAAAATTCACTATGTGCCTGACCATCTTTTACTTATAAGAACTCATGTAATCATCACAACAGTCTTATGAGGAAGGTTCCTATTTTACAAGTGAGAAAAATGAAGTTCAGAGAATTGAATTAACTTGAATAAAGTCACAGAGCTAATACGTGGTTGAGCTTGTTTTCAAAACTATAAGACATAATGAAGATGGACCTAGCACACAAGGTCTTCATAAGTGTTTTATACCTTACCTTGCTAAGCTTCAACATTTGTAGGAAAAATACATTATGTTGCAGTCATGCTTGAGATTGTCTTGCAAAGTTCTATGCTGGGGGCATTTTTTTCTATGTCTCATTAGGTCCTTAGAAATGTATCAATGACTCAATAATCACCTTCAAATGTTGGTCTATATGACTAATGGATTTAAGGGTAAGGTAACTTTTTTGCCTTCTTTTTTGCACTTAAATCATGAGTGAAATACAGATAGCATAACATTAATAGTTAACAGCTTTAGCACTGTCTGGCTTTGAACCTGGCTCTGCCTTTTTCCATCTATGTGACCTTGGGCAAGTTGCTTCAATAACTTTCTCAATCTCAATTTCTTCATTTGGAAAATAGAGATGTTAATTGTGTTGCCTTCATAAACTTGTTATAATCATTAAATGATTATGATGCATTCAAATCCCTTAGCATAGTCATGCACATTATCATGAAATAAATACGAAAAGGGAAAAAAGGGTCATTTATTTCTATGATAGTTTTCTAACTCATTTTCCCATAGGAACAGTCGCAGTTCTAAAACCACTAGACTAATTTCCCAGCAGTTGAGTCATCATTCTACTATGGGTCTGGAAGTAAATATGAATTAACATTGATCATCTGGTGAACTAACCTCTGAATTTAAACATCAAATATTAGCTTTCTATATTTTCTAGGGAGCTCCATGGTTCATATATCTATCATTTACCATTCTCCATAGGATCCATTTTCCTCCTTGGTGATTTTTCTTAAGCAAGCATGGATTTACTCCATCCATGTCTTTCTCATCCCTGTCATGCTTCAGAGTTACATTCTAACATCTCCTACCTAATTCTCCTCATTTAAATACAAAGGCATCTGACCTAACACTCCCAGGCCATCTCAAGATAATGACTCATACAGAGAAATTCTTACTATTTCAACATCTCACCCCTGTTGGATGACCGAACTAACCTTATGGCAAATTCAGCTTTAGTGAATGGTATTTCTTAGGGTTGTTTTGTCCACAAAGACTCCTACTGCCAGAAATATGAAAATGGAAAATATGAGCTTTGCTTCGTAGTCCATCACCATCAGTTTCACAACAGTGACAAAACATTCTTTCCTCAGAAAACATCAGCCACTTCCTCCCAGGATTACCTGGTGTACTCTCCCCCCATGCTCATCCAGCCTTCACTAACTGACTCCAGGGCACAAACGATAGGCTGGTATGAATCTGCCCACCCTCCTCCATGCTCACCGACAGCTGAACAGGCCCCACACTTCTCCCTCCAAATAACTGGCAATGCCGACAGAGACTTGGAACAGCAGGCAGACAAAGAAAAGCAATTTAATTTCTCTCTGACTGGCTGCGCCTTTCCAAATGTGACAGCTTTTCTAACCAAATGGCTCGTATTCTAGTCAGTTAGACTGAGGAAGAAACAGGGTGAACAGTGACACCAAATGGTTAGGTATACTAAGAAAGAGTGTTTATATCCTGTGTCACATCAGAAATGACTGAGGTGGCTTACATGGATAAATAATAGGCAATAAAACAACAAATTAACAGTAGGTAGTAAATTAGGAAACAAAATACTTTGAGACCTAAAAATGTCTACAGAATAGTAGATTAAAAGAAAAAAAAGCTAATTTGAGCCACTAATTCACTAATTGGACTTCAGTCTTTCTAGCAGTGCAGAGGAAAAAAAGGAAATCTGTTCAGTTTCAAAGGAGAAGAACAGTTCTTCAAGCTACAATGACAGAAATTTCTAATAAGAGACTTTTAAGTAGCTATTAAAAACTAGAGACCTTGAAAATGTACTTCATCCTTGCTTTTTTTCTTCGTGTGTATTTTCATTTATGTTATATTATCTTTTCCAAATCTAATTTTCTAACCTTTTAGTTTAGATTTGTATTTGGTACCACTGGATCATACTTAATTACAATCTTTATTCAGTCTCTGCTCAATTAAAAGCATCCAAGTAGAACAGCTGCTTCTAAGAATATATATATATTTTAAGTATCAATGGAAAGTCCAGTGAGCAAGAAGAAAGACAATGCCGACATTTCTGTTTGACAGGATTAGTTGTTCATGATGATGTTCAAAACATCTCTAGTCCAACCGATTTATAAAACTATGTTAAGTTGCACTTAAAGCTTATAGCACTTTAGGAGGCTGAGGTGGGCGGATCACCTGAGATGAGGAATTCGAGACCAGGCTGGCCAACATGGTGAAACCCTGTCTCTATTACAAATACCAAAATTAGCTGGTGTAGGGGTGGGCACCTGTAGAGCCAGCTACTTAGGAGGCTAAGGCAGGAGAATCGCTTGAACCCAGGAGGTGGAGGTTGCAGTGAGCTGAGACTGTGCCATTCTACTCCAGCCTGGGCAACAAGAGCAAAACTCTGTCTCAAAGAAAGAAAAAGCATATATAATTTGTTTAATATGGGTTTACTGAGAAAATGGTAGGCTGCAGGCCACGTTACAGAGAACAGAATTAAGTGATATGAACAGTGAACAAGCTACAAAAATAAAGAAAAATGGTATCTTAGGAATATATAGAAGCTCAAATTGAAGAATAAGAAATAAGAATGATAAGCATGCATGAAGGGAAAAGAAGAAATGATCTAAATCATAAGAAGCAAAATGTATGGCAAAAACAGATTATTGGTGACTTAGGTGAAGGGAATGGAGAACAAGATAAAAGTGACAGATAGGTGATGTGAAGAAAACAAAACTTTGAGTCAGAAAGAGAGGAAATCTAAGAATGATTTTAAAATAAAAGCCGGCAATTTTAGCTTACTCAAAGATTAAAGTGCCAGAAAGTAAAGAAATGTGGAAAGAAACAAGTAGTTGGCTGATAATGGGCTTTTAAGAAACACATGTGAGATTTTGGTTGCTGCTGAGACAGAAAGAGATAGGGGAATGAAAATAAGAAGAGAATTTGTAGATGAAAGAGAATGGATCAGTGCATTTCTTTTCTGTTTCATATTCTTCCCATCACAAGATATAAAGGGATAGTCAGAGAATTACCGGGATGATTGACATGTCAGAAAATAAGACCTCTGAGAAAAGATTAAATAAAAGCCAATCTTTCCCCCACAAAAGAATAAGTGAATGGTAATAATGTGTTCCACAAGTTGAGCTGCTCGCCATTCCTGCTGCATCCAATTGAACTCATCGTTAAACTGTCTATACACCTTTTGATCATAAGGAGAAACTGAGAATCCTGAAACCTCCTTATTCCTCCCCTTTGTTCTCATCTCTATCATATTGGATATTAATTTGTACTGACTTCTTTGACATGTGTATTTCCCCCACTAGACTATTAACTCTCCAGGACCAGGGACAAGAGTCATTTTGTATAGTCGTGCCTAATATCCAAGATCTCTCTGTATATTTATAGTCTACCATTTTTCCAGGAAAGGTTTAATGTGTTACCTGATTTTTGTTGAGAGAATATGCTCTCCCAGTCTTCACTCTTTCCATTTCTAGTAGTCATTTATTCAATTTCTTGATTCAAAAATGTAGACGTTATCCTTAATTCTTCTCCTTCTCTGCTTTTCCCTAATTCAGTCCATCTCCAAATCTCATCAGTCTTCTTTTCAGTATGAATCTTGCATCATCACCTCTCATCACTTCACCATTACTTCCCATCCTGGGCTATGGAACCAGCTTTCCAAGTAGTCTCCCTGCATTCCCTTTTGCCCTTCTGTGTTTATTCTTTGCAGATCAGCCAAATAACTCCAATCATATCATTTGCCTAATTAAAAACTGATGTCTTCCCATTGCTCAGACCATTCTCCACAACCTGACTTCCTTTCTTGCCATCTCTCCCTTGCTCAATAGATTCAATCTGCAGTGGCCTTCTTGTTGTGCCTTGAAAAAGTCAAATTTGTTCCTGGCACTTACCCTTGCTCTACTGCCTGGAATGCTCTTCACCCAGATCCTTGAACAACACTTTCTAATCATTCATTCTCTTCTCAAATGTAGATGCATTTCCAGACCATCTTTTCTAAATGAGCATACACAGATTACCTCACTCTGTTTTATTTTCTTCACAACACTTGTTACTCTCTGAAATTTTATGCTTATGTATTTTCTATTTCCTATGCAGAAATATAAACTCTCATAAATGTAAATATTTTGTTTATTCACCACTGTAGCTCTACATCTCCAGGATCCTAAACACACAGAAGATGCTTAATAAATAAATGCCAAATGGACAAATAGATGTGTTTGGACAATCAGTTCTTAGGTTCAGGGATAAACACTTTCCATTCTTTATCTAACACATATATTAGTTGTATGTCTTGGTTTCTTATTAAATAAAATTATTATAATTTTTGTAAAAATGATATTAAAATAAATTTAGGCCAGGTGTAGTGGCTCACACTCATGATCCCAGCACCTTGGGAGGCCAAGGTAGGCGGATCACCTGAAGTCAGGAGTTCAAGACCAGCCTGGCCAACATGGGGAAACTCTGTCTCTACTAAAAATACAAAATTAGCTGGGCATGGTGGCACATGCCTGTAATCCCAGCTGCTTGGGGGGCTGAGGCAAGAGAATTGCTTGAACTTGGGAGGTGGAGGTTGCAGTGAGCTGAGATCATGCCATTGCACTCCAACCTGGGTGACAAGAGAGAAACGCCATCTCAAAAAATAATAATAATAATAAATAAAATAAAATAAATTTAAACATTTTAAGGACTATTATTTTTCAGGAAATGGTTCTATGCTAATGAAAAGAATCAAAAGTGTTTGGAGATGAAAATAATTCGAATACATCATCCAGTCAAATCTCATGCCTATTTCTCAGTTTCCTCTATACTCAGACCCTGTTTAACTCTTCAGAGCAAGGGCTCCCACTGCCTCACAAGGCACCATATCTTGCTGTTAGAAAGCTAGTGTTATCACACTGAACTAAAATATGCTAAGATGCCTACAGAAACCAGGCGAATAACAGTTCCATGAAGTCAGCCAAGAGTAGTGGGGACTGTGGCAAATGAACAAGCTCTTGCTTGGTCTAAAAGAACAACTGCTGTTCCACAACTGATCGCTGTCATTTCATGTCAGGAAGCAGGTCCCATGTTGCCCAAGTGTTCTCAGTATTTGAGAGAAGATTGAAAAAATGGATTTTTATGTGAAATGTCTCCATGTTTAAAACCTTATCTGGCTACCTTAAAACCTGAAGACTGTTGGTTGATACATTTCTAGTCTAAAGCAATACAGAAGAAAACTTCTCCCTCTTCTACAAGAAAGTCCAGGACTTAAAAATATTTAGGATATCGCCCTAATTCTTTATTCTTAATCTAAATGTCCTTGGCTGTTTTCAACATTTTTTATCATGCCATGATTATAGTATAAAATCAAATAAGCAGATGACTTTAAGTATCTACTGGATTAACCCAAATGTTCAGGTTATAGCTGAGTTAAAAACAAACAAACAAAAAACACAAAACCAAAAGATATAGGAATGATTATAAGTCAAACAACACTGTGGTAAAATCTTTTCTTCTAGTGTTTCATCTTGTGGCATCTTGTCCAGACCACATTTCAATCCTACCATTTTATGTACCATTAAGATTACTAGTTTCAAAAACTTCACACAGCACATCATGTACTTGAAGGAATGACCCTCAGTGAATCACGTGTGGCATGACAAGTTTTAGTGTAGCAAACTTCAGACCATTGTTTTAACACAAATATTGTAGCTCACCTATGTACTCAGAGCAGCATCCCTGTATGACCCCAAAATTAAACTTACACTGTATTTATTGTAAGACATAAAATAGTCTGCTTCAACCCAAATCTTTTTCTTATTTCAGTTCTACCTCATTTAACTCTTTCAGAACATTATTTTTGTGTATGAATTAATAACATGATTTAAATTGGAGAAGACAACAATTAATAGAAAATAACTTTCACAAAGTAAAATATTTGGAATTATAAAACTTTCAAAATGTTTTCAACCATAAACCATACATTTATAGCTTTTCCAAAGCATGGTTTGCAATCATTTCTTAAAATTCTTATATATTGCCATGGAACCAAATTACTTTATGACTGCATTATATTGATTTGTTTCTGTTCCTACTTTTGTCATATATACTGCTGATTCTTTTTTTGTGATCCTGATTCTAATTTTTTTTTGGTATCTCAGAACCATGATCTGGTCTTGACCCTCTTATCATATCTTGTAAAAGAGCCTCCCTTCTTTAAGTTAATCATCTTCTTGTCTTCCTAACCTTCAAAATGGGAATTATACTTCTCAGCTACAATTAGAATTATGATACGTTTGTAAGCTTTGTCATTCAAAGGTTTGTTCTTAAAAATAGAACTCATTATTACACTATTAAAATTTATCAATAAATCTGCCCATTCAAGGAGCTGTCTTCTTTACGGTACTGCTCAAAGGATCCTCCTAGTTACATCACAGGATTGAGTTCTCTCATATTAGAGCAACTGAGATCAGTACACTTCTTAAGATGGTTCAGTGAGGCCTGGGCATCACTTGCATTTTCAGGACATATACTCAGCTTTTCTCACTCCCAGATGTAGGGAGTTCTATGTGTCAATGGAGTTTCAGGAGAATTTTATAAACTCAGTAATAAAACTGACAATTTTATAGGTCAGAAAGTGATTGAATATTAGTAATTTCATATGGCTTAACACATTAATTCAATATATAATATTAGGTTTGAGTTCTTTATAGATGCTAGATATTAGACCTTTGTCAGATGCACCGTTTACAAATATTTTCTCTCATTCTATAGGTTGTCTGTTTACTCTGTTGATAGTTTCTTTTGATGTGCAGAAGTTATTAAGTCAAATTAGATCCCACTTGTCAATTTTTGCTTTTGTTGCAATTGCTTTGTCACAAAATCTTTGCCTATTTCCATGTCCAGGACAGTGCTGCCTACGTTGTCTTCCGGGATTTTTATAAGTTGGGGTTTTACATTTAAGTCTTTAATCCATCTCGAGTTGATTTTTGTATATGGTATAAGGTAGGGGTCCAGCTTCAGTCTTTTGCATATGGCTAGCTAGTTATCCCAACACAATTTATTGTATAGGGAGCCTTTTCCCCATTGCTTGCTTTTGTCAGCTTTGTCAAAGATCAGATGGTCATAGATGTGCGGTCTTGTTTCTGGGCTCTCTATTCGGTCTCATTGGTCTTTGTGTCTGTTTTTGTACCAGTACCATGGCTGTTTTGGTTACTGTAGCCATGTAGTATAATTTGAAGTTGGGTAGTGTAATGCCTCTAGCATTGTTCTTTTTCCTTAGGATTGTCTTGTCTATTTGGGCTCTTAATTCCATATGAATTTTAAACCAGTTCTAGTTCTGTGAGGAAAGAATTCATTGGTAGTTTTGGAGCAGCCACTGCAAAGACACTGGGGGCAACGGAGGAGCTGTGGCCGGGGCTGTGTGCTCGATAGAGCCAAGGAGGGTGGGAATAGATGAGAACCCACCTCCTACTGAGTTGGTGGGGCAAGAGCCCCACACTCCCAGGCACAGCTGCATCTATCCAACCACAGCTCTGGACCTGGGCATCCCTGTGCTCTCAGAATCCCAGGAGTCTCCCCTTCCTCCTACAAGTTTGGAATTGCCTGTTTCCGCTCCCTGGCCTCTCCTTGCTCCCAGTGCCCACTCTGATTTCAAAGCAAAGTTGAAGCCGAGCCCAGGTACTATTGTGACCTGGTCAGGTGTGCATGCATTCAGGATGGCATTGACATGCCAGCTCCCCTGCCACCTTGGACCCCTCTGAAACTTTAGGCACTGACAAGCTCAGGGAGGGAGGCTAGGGAGGTGGCTGAGGGTGGCTCAGCACAGGCCTGCAGATGCCCCTAGGTATGAACAGCCTGGGCACCGTGGATGGTGTGTTGATGACAGCTGGAGGCAGATGGACTCTTAGGCAGAAAGGGACAGGTTCCTGGTGAAAACCCACCTTCAAGTCAGGGACTGCTTGAAGCCTGACAGCTGGGTTACCAGTTCCAGGTGGAGTTCATGGCCCAGAGTGAGAATTTATGGTGCTTTTTCTGGGCCTACCCATGGCCATCCATGGCTGCCCATGGACCAATCAGAACATACTTTCTCCCTTCTGAGTCCATAAAATCCTGGACTTAGCCAGACTCAGACATCAGGACTACCAGCTATGGAAAGGAGCTACCCACGTCGGGTCTCCTCAATTCTTCAGGACAACTTGCCTGTGAAAAAGAGCTACCCACTATTGGTCTCCTCTCTTACCCACTGCAGGTCTCCTGTCCACTGAGATCTGGACACTCACTGGGACAACCTGCCTACAGAAAGAAGCTACTCACTGCGAGTCTTCTCATCACTGACAGCTGGACACTCATCAGCATGGCCTGCCTGCAGAAAGGAACTACCCACTTTGGGTCTCCTGAGAGCTGTTCTGTTGCTCAGTGAAGCTCCTCTTGCTCAGTGAAGCTCCGGTTGTCCTTGTACCTCATTCTTCCTAGACACAGGAGAAAAACTTGGGACCTGCCAAATGACAGGACTAAAGATGTGCTGCTAGATTCCATTTGCAAGTATTCTGTTGATGATTTTTGCATTAATGTTCATCAAGGATATTGGCCTGAAGCTTTCTTTTTCTGTTGTGTCTCTGTCAGGTTTTGGTATCAGGAGTATGCTAGCTTCATAGAATGAGTTGGGGAGGAGTTCCTCCTTCTCAATTTTTTTGTAATAGTTTCTGTAGAAATGGTACCAGCTCTTCTTTGTATATCAGGTAGAATTCAGCTGTGAATCCAACAACCCAATTAAAAAATGAGTAAAGGAAATGAACAGACACTTTTCAAAAGAAGACATACATGTAATCAATAAGCATATGAAAAAAAAGCTCAGTATCACTGATTATTAGAGAAATGCAAATCAAAACTCCAGTGTGATACTATTTCACACCAGTGGGGATAGCTATTATTAAAAAGTCAAAAAATAACAGCTGTTGGTGAGGTTGCAGAGAAAAGGGAACACTTATACACTGTTGGTGGGAGTGTAAATTAGTTCAACCATTGTGGAAAGCAGTATAGCAATTTCTCAAAGAACTAAAAGCAGAACTACCATTTGACCCAGCAATCCCATTACTGGGTATGTATCCAGATGAATATAAATCATTCTACCATAAAGACATATGCATGCAAATGTTCACTGCAGCAATCTGTAACTAAGAAATATATACATTTAAAGCTGACTACATATTTGCAGTTTTGACATCATTTCTTGAATAGAGGTAGTATATATAACCACCGAAAGATAACATCTTATCTTTCACTGTCTTTCATAGTGATTGGAAAAACCGATCACTGTGAGTCATAGCTAACGTTCACATATTGTATTGTTCAGAGTTCTTCAGAGAAGCAGAATCAATAAGGTGTATAGAAAGAAAGAAAAAAAACAGAGAGAGAGAGAGAGCTAGAGAGACTTGTTTTAAAGAAATGGCTCAAGCTTAAAATCTGCAGGACGTGCGAACAGCCTGCAGACCTAGGGAGGAGTTGATGTTACAGTCTTGATCATGAAGACAGTCTGGAGGCAGAATTTCTTCTTCTCAGGGAATCTCAGTCTTTCTTCTCCTAAGGACTTCAACTGATAAGATGAGACCTTTCCATATTGTGGAGAGTAATCTGCTTTACTCAAAGTCTACTGATTTAAATAGTAATCACAGCAACAACATTCCTTTACAATAACATCTAACCTAGTGTTTCACCAAACAACAGGATACTTAGCTTAGCTAAGTTGACATATAAAATTAACCTCATGCACATTATACTTGAAATGAGACCTAGGTTTACATTATTGCTCTTCCACAAAATTGGCTCACCATTTATGATTGGTTATAAACACCTAGCAACAACTTCCGTAATCTTTGGCAATGTGGCACCTAAATAACTAAATGAAGAATATAATTCCAAACTAATACCAGCATTTGTAATTGGAGCTTACTCTTGCCTTCCTCTACAAGTTTGGCATCAAGTAACAGTCAGTATTTGTGGCGTCCAAAAATTTAAGACCTGTAGTAAGGAAGATTTTAATACTCCCCCAATTCCTATTCTTTGTAGGTTATATTAACCCTCCAAGAGTGGAGAAATTTGTTTCCTCTTCTCCTCCAAACCTTAAATGTATGTATGAAAAATATTCCTCAATCATAAAGTCACTCTAGTTTAAGCATCTTGATTCAGGTGCTTCAGTGACTATTAGCAACTTACTCTCTTTGAATTGCCCACCTGACTGTGCTTTGTGCACTTAGCTCATCATCACAATGTGTATTTACGTGCAGCTTCTAATTTTGTTTACTTGTATTTCTAAGCATGTTAACCCTGGGTATGAGTTTTATTCTATTTAAAGTCATATATTATACCTTCTACATTCTTTTTGAACTCCCACATTTCCTAATGAATATTTAAACTTATAATTTTTTATCTTTAAAACAATATGAGGCAGAATATTACTTATGAAATTACAAGTGAATTCTAGGATAATCCTAGAGCTATTCTAATAGAGCATTTAATGACTGTTTTCTTAAATGGTGGCTGAGACAAGTTATGAAAAAAAAAGTCCCAACAATTCCAGTGGTACATTGTACTTCATTGCTTTCATATGTTAACTAGATGAGCACTTTTGCCTCATTTAAAATGAAAATAAGTAATTAGGACTTAAACCCTTGAATTAAAAATGGATTTGAATGTTCACAATTGCTCATCAACCTGGAGATGTCTCAACTACTTCCATAACCACATAAAAATTGGAAAAATAACCCCTGAAACATGAATCATCCAACTAAATTGTATTTGGTATATCTTAGTATAAAACTACCCAAAGATAACCTTCATTTTATTTTATTTTGATTATGGAAAAATCCTTTATGCTTTACATCTCAAGAAAATGGTATGCAAAACAGTGTTTTAGTTTTGCAGCTCACCGTAAATTATTCCCAGAATGAGAAGCAACAAGTCAGCATTTAAGTTCTAACACAAAGATATAAAGGTCTAACACCATCAAAGAGCACCTGCAAAAATTCTAAGAGGTAGATGCCTTTTATTTTTTGATAACCTTTGTTTTAAATGTCATCTGCAGCCCATCTGGGTCTCTAACATATGGAATATCCAAGACCTCAATGGAATGTCTCCTTCCCTATGGCAACTAGGACCATATGCAAAATCCTCCACTGGCAGGCTAAGAAATATAAAAGAAAAAAAAAAAAAAAAAAAAACGTTTTGATGCCTTTCCATCTGAAAACAAAACACTGTAAAAAAAGAAAAGTCACTGCAAAAGTTATTATAGCTTCCAGATTTAAACAATAAAAAATCCTAACCACTGAGCATACAGTGTAAATTATTACAGCCTATGACTAATCACCACAGAATAATTCCACTGGAGCCTGATGGGTGAATATCCTTAATTACAGAAGATATATGTTGCAAGCTTATCAGCACTTTAAACCACCAAATTTGATTAACGTCAACAATGTTAGCATATGAAGGATTGTTTCACAAGATGAAAAGAAGTTTGTCCTTTGTTTATTTGGTGGTTTATATTAGATTGTGAAATAAAGGAAGCAAAGCACAAAATACAGGGCATGAGACCTAGATCTTTGTTATGCAGAGTTTCCAGTGAAGATATGCATGCATAGTGCTACTGGCAAAGAGTAATCATGGATGTGGGATCATCTAAAGAACTTCTAAAGCAGTAGAATGAATGTTTTCTACCCATCACTGCTCACCCAGTGTGGTCAAAACCACAAGCTATTGAAAAGGTGCATAGAAGAGAAAGTATACTCGTATGATTTGGATCTGTGTCCCCACCCAAATCTCATGTTCAGTTATAATCCCCAGTGTTGGAGGTGGGGTCTGGTGGGAGGTAATTTGATCATGGGGGGTGGATCCTTCATGAATGGTTTAGCATCAGCTCCTTGGTGCTATTCTCATGGCAGAGCTATCATGAGATCTGGTTATTTAAAAGTGCGTAGCCCCTCCCCACTCTCTCTCTTGCTCCGATTCCAGTCATGGATATGTGTGCTCCCCTTTCACCTTCCACCATAATTGTATGTTTCCTGAGGCCTCCCCAGAAGCAGGAGTCACTATGCTTCCTGTGTAGTCTGCAGAACCATGAGCCAATTAAACCATTTTTCTTTATAAATTGCCTGGTCTCAGATATTTCTTTATAGCAGCACAAGAACGAACTAAAACAGATACCCAATGGAGAAGAATAAGAGACAGTGCCATTCCCAAAGGTTGTCACATAAAGGAAATGGCAGATCACTTTCTAGTACTGGTTCTGCCACTTACCACCTTTGTGATTTTTGAGCAAATCATTTTACTTCTCCTGTCCTCAATTTCTTCATATCTAAAATTAAGGAAGTGGAATTAATGATACCTCAAAAAGTCTGTGAGTCTCTAGCATCCCACAGAAGCTGAGAATGAAGGGGAAATCTTAACACAGTCTTGGCAATTCTGTGGGAGCTGAGATAACACCACCTGGCTGACATGACATGGACTAGCACCAATTCTCAGGTAACTTGGAGACAAAGCTAGATACCAAATAGACGAGAGAGTTAACAAGTTAATTAGGAATTAGGCTGCCTCTAAAAAGAGCTTCTGGTAGGAATCAGATTGTATAATTAATTTGTGGCTGAATTAAGCTGCTATTCTAAGTTGCTGATTTAAAAAAATTTCACATGCTTTATTTAGATTGTAAGCAGGGGCTTCTCAGAGGTCTAGAGGGGTTCAAACCTTTTTTGATTTTTGAGGTTTCTCAAGTTTAAAAATAAATACCAAAACAAGGTTCAAAACTCTGACATATTAAGTGTTCATGGTAAACAAAATAACATCTTTAACACTGAAAAACACAATGCAATATAATTGTATTACTTACAAGAAAATGATAAGTTTCAAGAGAAAATTTTACTATCACCTTGGACAATGTTGTCTAGCAAAAGGGCATAAGTCTAAGACTGGTACACACCTTCTTTATTCATTTTCATTTAAATTATATGCATTTAAATGCACATCTTATTTAACGATAACAGCAAACGTTGAAACCTGAGGTCCTCTTTGCACACCCTTTGCTAGGCACCCGTAATTGAGGCTTTCTTCACATAGGCTATACACGAACCTGTCCTCTGGTGCTCGTACAGGTAGAACCAATTTAACCCTAACCTCCCATACAACCACTGCTCAGAAATGAACTCTTGGAGTAGAGTGAACAGTAGACAAGAACTTGCCTGAAATCTACTGAACGGGCTGATTTTTCTCCTAGAATATAAAGACTTCTGCTAGTAAACAACTACATAATCCAAAATGACCTGGGCAGTGCCCCTTAGGAAACTTACAAGTTTAGGTGCAGCTTTATCTTTGATAACTTATTAATTTCAAAATGCATTCCAAAATAGTTCAATAAATTGCTCTTGTGGTTTGAAGACTTTAGAATCACTTTGCACATTTGTACATCTGCCATCCTTGTTTCTCTATAGCAGATGAGAAACTGATCTTTCTGAGAGCAAGTAGTTTGTGATATTTGTTTGTAGTTGAAAACAATTCAATGACATTGCAGATACAGAGAACCACCTTGTAAGTTTTAACTGTAAAACAAACATGCTCATTTATCTAATAATTGTATCAAGTGATATAAACTTTGGGAGAAAAAGAAGGGGAAAACACTGTTTCAAACTATTCAGGATTAAAATTTCACCTATCACAAGACTTGTCCACTTTCTAAAAACTACGGTTTTAAAGTAGTGCTAATACCCCTTTGTCAGATGAGTAGATTAAAAAAATTTTCTCCCATTCTGTAGGTTGCCTGTTCACTGTGATGGTAGTTTCTTTTGCTGTGCAGAAACTCTTTAGTTTAATTAGATCCCATTTGTCAATTTTGGCTTTTGTTGCCGTTGCTTTTGGTGTTTTAGACCTGAAGTCCTTACCCATGCCTATGTCCTGAATGGTGTTGTCTAGGTTTTCTTCTAGGGTTTTTATGGTATTAGGTCTAACATTTAAGTCTCTAATCCATCTTGAACTAATTTTTGTGTATGGAGTAAGGAAGACATCCAGTTTCAGCTTTCTACTTATGGCTAGCCAGTTTTCCCAGCACCATTTATTAAATAGGGAATCCTCACCTCATTTCTTGTTTTTGTCAAGTTTGTGTCCTCTTTTATTTCACTGAGCAGTGGTTTGTAGTTCTCCTTGAAAAGGTCCTTCACATCCCTTGTAAGTTGGATTCCTAGGTATTTTATTCTCTTTGAAGCAATTGTGAATGGGAGTTCACTCATGATTTGGCTCTCTGTTTGTCTGTTATTGGTGTATAGGAATGC
>NW_016827678.1:552606-573148 GCF_001698545.2 Rhinopithecus bieti
ATGCAGCCAACAGACACATGAAAAAATGCTCATCATCACTCGCCATCAGAGAAATGCAAATCAAAACCACAATGAGATACCATCTCACACCAGTTAGAATGGCAATCATTAAAAAATCAGGAAACAACAGTTGTTGGAGAGGATGTGGAGAAATAGGAACACTTTTACACTCTTGGTGGGACTGTTAACTAGTTCAACCATTGTGAAGACAGTGTGGTGATTCCTCAGGGTTCTAGAACTGGAAATACCATTTGACCCAGCCATCCCATTACTGGGTATATACCCAAAGGATTATAAATCATGCTGCTATGAAGACACATGCACACGTATGTCTATTGCAGCACTATTCACAATAGCAAAGACTTGGAACCAACCCAAATGTCCATCAATGACAGACTGGATTAAGAAAATGTGGCACATATGCACCATGGAATACCACTCATAGGTGGGAATTGAACAATGAGAACACTTGGACACAGGAAGGGGAACATCACACACTGAGGCCTGTCATGGGGTGAGGGGAGGGGGAAGGGATAGCATTAGGAGATACACCTAATGTAAATGACGAGTTAATGGGTGCAGCACACCAACATGGCACATGTATATATATGTAATAAACCTGCACGTTGTGCACATGTACCCTAGAACATAAAGTATAATAAAAAAATTAAAAAGTAGTGCTAATATCCACAATATTTCATAAATATGGTCAACTTGTATCTTACCCAAGTGTAGATATGAAAATTAGCTTGT
Organism: Rhinopithecus bieti; assembly: GCF_001698545.2. Lineage (NCBI taxonomy): Eukaryota > Metazoa > Chordata > Mammalia > Primates > Cercopithecidae > Rhinopithecus > Rhinopithecus bieti. The sequence continues at coordinate 553,360 of NW_016827678.1, forward strand.
AAGGTGAAACTTGATTATGGAGAAACTTACCCATGGAAATTCCTTAGGTCAACTGTGAAGTCTGAAAGTCCATGGATTTATGTCTACAATTCTACATAATATTTTTTAAATATTAACATTTAAGATAATGAAGTTGAACTAATAAGAAACAAACATCTGTATGCCAATGTGTGAACACCAAAACCATTATGCCTTGAAGGAGAAATAGATGGAGGATTCTAAAAGACTTTCATGCTTGCCTTCAGGGTTTACTCCATTATATTTAATATTAAGCTTCTCTAGTTGTAACACATCAGTAGATTTGGTTTTTGTAAAAAATTCATAAGACATCCTTTTTTTTATTTTACAAAGTATAGAAGGCCCACTCTCTGCTACCACCTAACCCATGGCCTGGTACATAGTAGTTGTATTAGTCCATTTTCATACTGCTGATAAAGACATACCTGAAACTGGGCAATTTACAAAAGAAAAAGGTTTAATTGGACTTACAGTTCCACGTGGCTGAGGAAGCCTCACAATCATGGTGGAAGGCAAGGAGGAGTAAGTTACATCTTACATGGATGGCGGCAGGCAAAGAGAGGTTGTGCAGGAAAACTCTGCCTTGTAAAGCCATCAAATCTTGTGAGAATTATTCACTATCATGAGAACAACATGGGAAAAAACTGCCCCCATGATTCAATTATCTCCCATCAGATCCCTTCCACAACATGCGGGAATTATGGGAGTACAATTCAAGATGAGATTTGAGTGGGGACACAGAGCAAAACAATATCAATAGTGTTATTGGAAAAGGGGTCTTGATCCAGACCTCAGGAGAGGGTTCTTGGATCTCACACAGGAAGAAATTCAAGCCAAGTTGCAAAGTGCAGTAAAAGAGACAGTTTATTGAAAGCTACTTTGTTACCTTGTAGGGCACCCTCAGAAAAGCAAGAGAAGGAATGTAACATCTTTAAGATTTTCTTAAATAGGGGTATTGTCTATGTAAAGGCTAAATTAAGCACTTGCCTTCAGGGTTTACGCCATTTAAATAACAGGATGACAAAATTTATTATTCTATTGTCTTAAATAAAACTATCCTTGGCATTTTAGTCATTTCAGTGTGTGAGTACATCAAAGCATAACTGTTGCTATCTTGAAAGCATATATTGTTATTGGTATTGGATTCTCTGGATATTGGATATTCTCTGTTATAGTGGGAGTGCGTCCTTTCTGGTAGGTATCTTTAGGTTGTTTCCTCAACTATAAACATCTTATGACCATTGGTTGTGACTGTCAAGGGATGTGTGCCTTGTTAGTCTCAAGATGGAGCTGAACTTAAGATGGTGTTACTGTGGCTCTCCTAAGCTCCTGCTTTCCTAACAGTAGGTATTCAGTAAATGACAACTGTTCATTGACAAGTTGCAGAGAACGTGGTCCCCAGTTCCTTATCTTCACAAGCTGGAGTGTCTCACCATGGCACTACTGAGCAGCTGTCACTCTTATGCCACAGGTGAAATAGACAATGAAACTGACAACAAATTGATGGGTGCTTTGAAGCAGGAGTCCCATAGCAAATGCAGAGCCCAGGCAGGTAGCATAACTGAGGCAAGTGACTCAGGTGGGGACTTATGTAAACTAAAGAGGCCACATCTGCCTAAGAGGAGCAAGTGCTGTGCACTGAGCTCCAGCAGAAGATTGTCTTGTGAAGAGCCGTTTCCTTTCTGTCCCACTTCCATCCCAAAGAGTAAATCCTTCTTTTTACATAGACTGTCCCTATGTAGTTTTGTCTGAACTAAATAACAAAAGCAATGTCTCCAGCCTTGCTTCTCACAATCGTAGTCACCACTGAGACTTTATTGCAGGGTCCCAGACAGAGCACACAGTCAAGAGTTGTTCTCGGAAACCTTGTATGTGGAGGCCAGGAGACTGAGAGAATGGTGGTACCAGATAGACTCTCAAAAACCAGAGTGACAATTAATGCAGCAATAGAAAAACATGTGTATTATATGCAGATCCCAAGGGAGTCCATCAGTTTGTTCCCTGTGGTGAGATTTTACTGACGTCTGAAAAGATTCAAAGCCAAGACACATCTACTAAAATGAAAATGGAACGGACAAGAACACATACCTGGAGGATGAAATTACAAGAGCTGCTAATCTTGTGTTTCCAAGCACTGGCAAACCAGTGGCTGAGACTGATGGAACACTCTCTCTTCGTCTCATTATTTCTCACTGAAAATTTTATGGAAATATGTTAGGTACAAAAAGAGACGAATAAGAGCGTAGAAATTTTTCCCTTCTCCAAAAGCATCCAGATTCACATCTACTCTTGAAACTAGCATGCTTGACCAAAAGGTGTTTGCTTTGTTATTGGGATGTTCTTGTAGCCCCAAATTGACAAGCTATGTTTCACACCTCCCTCTTTACAGTATACAGTACTTATTGTACTTGTTGATATAGAGGAGACAGGAAATATCCTAAAGAAGAGCTCATGGTACCATCTAAAAAGGCCTCCCCTTCTTTTCTCTTCCTATTTTATTAGTTTTATACTTTCTCCTCACTCCAACTAGGCTCGTCTCAGCTTGCAAACTTTGCAGACTAGGAATGCTTTTGGAAAGCCTAACTTGGAATGTTTCCTTGACTCAGGTGGGGTATACAGAGTTTGGCCAGCTCTCATCCAGAGGAAGAGCTGCCCAAACGAACCCCAAGGAATGCCTCTCAGCATGCTGTCTGCAGTGGCGCGCCCAGCAGAAACACTATCCTGAGTGTTAACCCTTGAGGTACAGCCTTTTATTCTCCCAGTGGAACTTTATCCACTGAAATTGTTCCTTGTGAGTTTTATGGAGGACCATGTTTTGGATATAAAAATCAGTAAATTTTACAGTGAGTAAGGGATTTTTCTTTCTTTGTATCAGGTATGCTTAATTATTTTATCTTTTAAATAGAATCATTTCTCCCACAAAAATGGAATATATGACATAAATATATGTCATCAAATTATCAGTTTATGTAGCTCATAATGACATGACACTACAGAGGTTTATAAGAAATTAGTCAGGCAATGTGAAGCTATTGAATTTAAAGTATTTTTTAAAACCCTAAATTGTCTCTCTTTGCTGCATTGATCAGAAAAAAAAATGGCAGTTATTCATAATAAGTTACCCCACCAATGCTTTAAAGGGTATCTTCTAATTAATATTTAAATAAATTCAGTTACATTTTCCTGTCATTATTTACTCCATGTAAATAAACTAGAGCAGCACTGTCCGTAAGACTCTAAGATAATGAAAATGATCAATGCTTTTTCTGTTTAATATGATAGCCACCAGCATCAAGTAGTTTTGAGTACTCAAAATGTGGCTAATATGACTGATAAACTAGATATTTAATTTAAGTTTAATGACTTTAAAGTTAAATTATTTAACCATATGTAGTTAGTGGCTATCATTTTGAGCAATGCAGGGCTACAGACTTGCTACTCAAAATGCAGCCACCTACAGGAAGCATCATCTTCACTTGGAAACTTGTTAGAAGTGCAACTTTCTGGTCCCACCTCAGGACCACTAAATCACAATCTGTATTTTAATAAGACCCTCCAACAATGTGTGTGTGCATTAAAATTTGAGATCTAGAAGGGTAGTATCTCAACACTGGCTACACTGGTAATATTCAGTTACTCTTGAAAGTACCTAAGAGCCTTTCAGGGGGTTAATGTGCTCAAAATATTTTCAAAATAAGATTAAAAGCCACTGCCTTTTTCGTTGTTTCAGCATTTGCATTGATAGTACAAAAGCAATGGAGGATAAAACCTTGAGCACTTCAGCATGAATCAAAGCACTGGTACCAAACTATAGAAGTAGTCATGAATTTATTTACTGCCACACACTTGCAGGAGAAAAGAGGGCGGTGCGGTTACACTTTAAAATGTCCTTGATGATACAGCCAAATGCACTTATTTTCTTAAGCCTTGACCACTGAAAACAAGTTTTTTAATACTCTGTGGTTAAAAAAAAAATGTATAAAGTGTTACCACTGCAAATGGAATTAAGATTTTAGAAATACAGTGTTTGCCTCTAGAATCTGGCATCTTCCTACTGCTGCAAGACTTTTCTTTGAGATTGATGGTGATATTAACAACTGCGTTTAAAAGGTCTGCATAATTCAGGAGATCAATATTTTTTAAGTGACTAATGTATGAACAAAAGATCTATTCAAAAAGCAGGATGAGATAATAAATTTTAATGTAACAGAGTGCATGTTTATTGATATGCTTTCAGATTTCTGCATTGCATATAACCTTTAAGAAACTGCCACTTGTTAAGATTTGATGTAGTAACAAAACAAAACAAAACAAAAAACCACAATTGTCTGAAAATCTTAAAATACTCCTATTTTCCAACTATGAGCCTGAATTTTCTTTGCATGGTTCAACCTAAACAATATAGCAGAATACAGAAGCAGGCATCTTCTACCAAGCTGTACATTAAAGAAATTTGCAAAAAAAGAAAAGCAATGCTATTCTTTAACTAATTTTTTTTGTCTTGGAAATCATAGTTACTTTTCTTTAAAATATTATATATATTAATACATAAGGCACTCATTGTTATTTTAAAGGAAATTCTATTTTTTAAAAAATTTTCAATTTCGAGTATGATAAAAGTTGATACATACACTCCCAGAGACAAAAGCTGTAAGGAATTCTAAGACAACAAGTTTGAGTGCTGCTGACTTACAGGATGCCTTAATAAGATAGAAGAGAATCAAAGCTGAGAATCACTATTCCCTCCACCCAAAAGCTGGGTATTGACTGCTCCCAATGACTCAGAAGTAAAAAAAAAAAAAAAAAAAAAAAAAAAAAAAAAAGAAAACACTAGACATTCTTAGAAGAGAAAATGTGGTGTATCCTCAGACAGAATTGTCCTGAGGGATATTTCTCAGACAGAAGGAGCAAACAGATAATAGGAAATAGAAGCGTTCATGGAGCCAGGAGATGTTGAAAAGGAAGGCAGTAGTTTGCTTGTAAATTCTTTCTGTATCTGCCAGATTGTCAGAGAATTCCTCTAAAACTCAAAAAATGCTTTTCAGGAGTGGGTTTCTTATGGAAATTGGTCATCTAGAATGAAGCAAACAGAAATGTGCACTGGTGGAGGGTGGTAGGGGAAATCCTAGCTGATATTTGAGGAACATATGAAGATCCATTTCTAAAAAATACTAGATATACAACTAATATTGTATAGTTACCAATGGAGCATGCCCTCCACATCGCTGACTCTCACACTCCATCATATATATTTATATTCTAAAGAAAAGTGGAAATACAACTCAGATTTTGTAGTTACCAGTGGAACATGCCAATTGCTCACTCATTCTCCATCATGTGTATTTATTTTCAAGGTTGTGTTTAGTAATTTAGGGAATAGATTAGTCTACAGTAATTTTCTGTGGTTAGATTTTTAGCTGTCAGCAATGATGTGTGATTAAAGTTTGTATGAAGAAGCACCCACAGAGGAGACTTGCTGGGTAGTCTCACCTCATCCCACAGGGAGTGAGAGGCGAAGTTACCTTGTAAAGATCAAGGATTCACAACTCTTCTTGTCACTTACCAGCTATTACACCCTTAATACTCTGTGTGGTTCCTGCCCCCGAGTTAGACTAATTAAAAATTATTAACACGTGGACAAATTATTTGACTGCAATGTGAAAGTATCTCAGAATGCAAACATTGAAAAACTGGTAATTTACAGATACACAATATTATTCCAAGTGCCTTAGTGAAGATTAAAATCCTTGAGTTTTTGTCATTCTTTTGCTCTAAAATCTTCCTACTCTTCTCACCTGCCCCTTCCCCCACCCTTAGTATTGAATTTTCGTTGGTTAGAAAGTTAAGCAGCAAAAGATAGACAAGCCTTTAAAAGCTTCAAAAAAATCACTTGGAGAATACAGGTAACATCAGATGCTGAAAAGAAACAACCCTAGCAAAGATTTGAAACTCTGAAGAAAAAGCAAAGTTAATTTCTAAAAAAATTGGAAAAGAACTTGCATAGTATTTTGAAAATCCACATTTCCATAGGGAAGAAAAGAATTACAGTTCTGAGCTCAGCTACCTATTTGCCTCTCAGAGTAGCATGTTTACTATTATGCCAAATTATGTAGCATAAAAAGTGACAGATTTTGTTAGTCTTACAGCCCAGAACTTCAAGTCTTGTCAGAAAATATAGATAGATAGATAGATAGATAGATAGATAGATAGATAGATAGATAGACAGACAGACAGGTAGACAGATGTGCTCTTGTCCCCTCCCACCTCCAGGATCCCTGCTGCTAGTCCAGCCCTAACGTGTACCACAATTCTGACAAGGATTCTTGAGAAAATATCTGAATTTATTGGTGTACTACAGGATGGAGTGTGCTGTAATGTTACATCAGAAGCCAGAACAATCTGAAGTTGAACTTTTGAGCAACTAGTTGTACAACTGGAAAACCTATTTTTCTACTGTGATTGGATTGTTTTCAGTTTGTTTATTCATCTGATTGCAAGCAGCTGAGTTTCACACCTTCCCATGAAGCAAAAAGCAAGTATTTTCTTGCCCCTCAAATACTTAGGATTTCTTTTAAAAAGAAAAAAAATATATAATTTGAAGAAAATAAATGTGTTAGATTTTCCTCATCACCTAAGAAGAATGACAGTGCTGGAATTTGCATTGCTAGATTATTCTAATATATTTTTAAAAAGAGTAATTTGTCATCATATCCGTTTCATGAGTGTTTATTTTTGTATTAATAATTAAGTATGCCATAGGGTCAAAGGAGAGCAGGTAGTATGTCGACCACCACTCCCCATACAATATGATGACCCTGGACTCACTCACTAGTACAACAAAGTCATCCTATTTCCCAGAGAGAATTAAAAATTCAGAGACAAATGATAGATTGGGAAAACTAGTTGTGCACAATATTTCAAGAGATTAATTTTGCAACATGATAAAAATCTACAAATAAAAAGGGCAAGTAACTTAATATAAGAAAATAAGCAAACCCTATGAATTAAGAATGTACAAACTAATATATAAAGAAGGCAAATAAGCAAATGAAAATATGCTCCAGCCCACTGGAACAAAAAAAATTTCAAATTAAAATAACAATGTGATATAAGTTGCCACCCATCAGATTGGTAACAATGAAAAAGAGCGATGGTATTCTAGTCTACTAAGAACACAGAGCATTATCATCATTTGCCACAACATTTTTGCAAAATCTAATGATGATTAACATATACACACATTTGACTCATTTAGCCCACTTTTGGCACCTGCCATGACAACCCATAGAAAAATTCCATATATATGCATATTTATTATAGTACTTTATAGCACAACACACACACACACACACACCCTGAGAACAATCTGAAAGTCCTTCAATAGTGGAAAGGTTGATTACATTACAGCACATTGTACTGAGGAATAATATGTAGCTATGAAAAGATTGGATTAAATCTTTATGATTCTAAAACTGGAGTGTTGTCTATGATGTATTATTAAATAAAAATGCAAGTTGCAAAGTAATAGGTGAGGTACTATTATCCCCTTTAAAAACAAGAAAACAGCTTTTCTGTGAATATAACTTTATCTGTGCTTGTCTTACAGAAAGATATACAAAGAAATTCACACTAATTTATTAACAATGGTTACCATAGTAGAAGGTAGGAGTGGACAAGAGATGAATTGCGTTATTTAATTTTCTATATACCTATTATTTTTAAAGCTTATAATATTTTGAGCTTCCTATTTATTCAACTGAGTCTTCTTCTCTACTAAGGGGTCCTTGCTTGTTCTTCTTTGTAAGCCCACACACGGTATATGTTAAGAAATGTGAAGGAAGATACCTTTGGCTCTCTTTGACCCTTCTGAGGGTAAAGGAAAGAAAAACTTGTAAACAGAGAAGCAACAATATTTCAATTGTGGCATATGATTCAGAACATGAAAGTGGTAACCAAAACATTCAGTTTTCTCCCAAATTTGAGAAAAGTTAATTGCAGCATCGATGTTCCAAAAGCAATTAGCAGATTTGTACTGGTAATCAACGTTTTTCTGATTTTGTGGTAGTCAGTTCCAGCTTCATTCAACAAAAAGATATTGGAAATTTCCCATTCTCCTTTCTTCAGCACCATCTAAATATACTGACCTTCTGGTACTCTATCCTCCAACAACTAAATTCCTTTGTAGCTCTTGAAACATGCCTTGATTGTCCCAGTTCTGGATTTTCATGCATATGTTCCCCATATTTGAAACTCTCCTCTCCTCCCCTTTCCCACATCACTCATTCCTCGTTCGGGCCTCAGAATAGAAAATCACCTTCTCTAGAAAGCTCTCTTAGGCAAAATACTAAATTATGAGCCTCTGCTCATGCTCTCCTAACACCCTATTCTGACCTTCTCATGCCATAGTATTCACCATAAATGCTATTTTAATTATTAGTTGCCTAGCTACCAAATTCAGCTCCCTGAGGGCAAGAACCAAGTCTGTATTGTTCTTTGTTGTAGCCCCAGTATCTGGAACATGTGAGGCACACTGTAGTAATAATAATATTGGTTTAATGCTTATGTTGTGTCAGTCTCTGGGCTAAAGACTTCATACACATTGTCTTATTTAATCTAGTGATAACACCTAATCCTATACTATTCTGTCTCTTTATGAGCATGTATATTTGTCAGATGCTATCTATAATAATAATCTCTAGTCTCTGTTTTTCCTCTAAAATATACTGCGCTCTGACCCCATCAAAACCCAGTCTTTTTTTTTTTTGAGATACAGTTCCTTGTGCTAACATAACAAATAAACAAACAAAAAAAATTATGTAAAATCCATGTCATGGGACATGTATTTTCATGGGGCATACAATAAAAAACAATGCCTTAAGCCCACAACTGATGCCCTCTTCAAAGTGCCATCTCCTGGCTGGAGGCCAACAAACACAAAACCAGCGCACTTAACAAAAATACAATCAACCACCCTTACAGAGCCTACTTCATTCCCCTGCTACCTCTATCGGAGCAGGTGCTGATATCAACAGCTGAGAGACCTGAAGACAGATCACACCCCAGGACTCTTTGCAGACACTCTCCAGTACCAACCTGAAGCCTGGTAGCTCCAAATTCCAAACAATTCGGCTCTCAGGAAGCTCCATCATTAGAGGAAAGGGCAGAGCACCACATTAAGGGAGCACCCTGTGGGTTAAAAGAATCTGAAGAGCAGCCCTTGAGTCCCAGAACTTCCCTCAGACATATTCTACCCAAATGAGAAGGAACCAGAAAAACAACTCTGGTAATAACATAACAGGGATCTTCAACACCCCAAAAAGTCACACTAGCTCACCAGCAATGGATTCAAACCAATATGCAATCTTTGAATTGCCAGAAAAAGAATTCAGAAGGTTGACTATTAAGCCAATCAAGGAGGCAACAGAAAAAGGTAAAGTTCAACTCAAAGACATTTTAAAAAAAAGGATACAGGATATGAATGGAAAAATTATCCAGTGAAATAGATAGCAGAAAAACAATCACAGCTACTGAAAATGAAGGACACACTTAGAGAATTGCAAAATGCACTGGAAAGGCTCAGAAACAGAATCAAACAAGTAGAACAAAAAACTTCAGAGCTTGAAAACAAAGCTTTCAAATTAACTCAATCTGACAAAGACAAGAAAAAAAAAAGAATTTAAAAAATTAACAAAGCCTCCAAGAAGCTTGGGACTATGTTAAACATCCAAACGTAAGAATGATTGGTGTTCCTGAGGAAGAAGAGAAATGTAAAAGTTTGGACAACATATTTGAGGGAATAATCAAGGAAAACTTCCCAGGCCTTGCTAGAGATCTAGACATCCAAATACAAGAAGCTCAAAGAACACCTGGGAAATTCAATATAAAAAGATCATCACCTAGGCAAATAGTCATCAGGTTTTCTAAAGTGAAGATGAAGGAAAAAATATTAAGAGCTCAGAGGCAAGAGCATCAGGTAACCTATAAAGGGAAATCTATCAGGTTAACAGCGGATTTCTCAGCAGAAATCCTACAAGCTAGAAGGAAATCCTACAAGCTATCGTTAGCTTCCTTAAAGCAATTATCAGCTAAGAATTTTGTATCCGGCAAAACTAAGCTTCATAAATGAAGAAGAAGTGCAGTCTTTTTCAGACAAACACTGAGATAATTCACCACTACCAACCCAGCACTACAAGAACTGCTAAAAGGAGCTCTAAATCTTGAAAAGAATAAATACTCAAAATACACCAAAATAGAATCTCCTTAAAACATAAATCTCCCAGGACCGAACCAAAAAAGAGCCCGCATTGCCAAGGCAATCCTAAGTCAAAAGGACAAAGCTGGAGGCGTCACGCTACCTGACTTCAAACTATACTACAAGGCTACAGTAACCAAAACAGCATGGTACTGGTACCAAAACAGAGCTATAGACCAATGGAACAGAACAGAGTCCTCAGAAATAATACCACACATCTACAGCCATCTGATCTTTGACAAACCTGAGAGAAACAAGAAATGGGGAAAGGATTCCCTATTTAATAAATGGTGCTGGGAAAATTGGCTAGCCATAAGTAGAAAGCTGAAACTGGATCCTTTCCTTACCCCTTATACGAAGATTAATTCAAGATGGATTAGAGACTTAAATGTTAGACCTAATACCATAAAAACCCTAGAAGAAAATCTAGGTAGTACCATTCAGGACATAGGCATGGGCAAGGACTTCATGTCTAAAACACCAAAAGCAACGGCAGCAAAAGCCAAAATTGACAAATGGGATCTAATTAAACTAAAGAGCTTTTGCACAGCAAAAGAAACTACCATCAGAGTGAACAGGCAACCTACAGAATGGGAGAAAATTTTTGCAACCTACTCATCTGACAAAGGGCTAATATCCAGAATCTACAAAGAACTCAAACAAATATACAAGAAAAAAACAAACAACCCCATCAAAAAGTGGGCAAAGGATATGAACAGACATTTCTCAAAAGAAGACATTCATACAGCCAACAGACACATGAAAAAATGCTCATCATCACTCGCCATCAGAGAAATGCAAATCAAAACCACAATGAGATACCATCTCACACCAGTTAGAATGGCAATCATTAAGAAGTCAGGAAACAACAGGTGTTGGAGAGGATGTGGAGAAATAGGAACACTTTTACACTGTTGGTGGGATTGTAAACTAGTTCAACCATTATGGAAAACAGTATGGCAATTCCTCAAGGATCTAGAACTAGATGTACCATATGACCCAGCCATCCCACTACTGGGTATATACCCAAAGGATTATAAATTATTCTACTACAAAGACACATGCACACGTATGTTTATTGCGGCACTATTCACAATAGCAAAGACTTGGAATCAACCCAAATGTCCATCTGTGACAGACTGGATTAAGAAAATGTGGCACATATACACCATGGAATACTATGCAGCCATAAAAAAGGATGAGTTTGCATCCTTTGTAGGGACATGGATGCAGCTGGAAACCATCATTCTTAGCAAACTATCACAAGAAGAGAAAACCAAACACCACATGTTCTCACTCATAGGTGGGAACTGAACAATGAGGAAACCTGGACTCGGGAAGGGGAACATCACACACTGGGGCCTATCATGGGGAGGGGGGAGGGGGGAGGAATTGCATTGGGGAGTTATACATGATATAAATGATGACTTGATGGGTGCTGACGAGTTGATGGGTGCAGCACACCTACATGGCACAAGTATACATATGTAACAAACCTGCACGTTATGCACATGTACCCTAGAACTTAAAGTATAATAAAAAATAAAAAAATAAAAAAAATAAAAAAATAAAAAACAAGGTATTCAGGCAACAAACAGCATGATGAATAAAATAATACCTCATGTCTCAAGACAAACATTGAATGCAAATGGCCTACATGCTTCACTTAAAAGATACAGAACGGCAGAATGGATAAGAATTCACCAACTAAGTAGCTTCTGTCTTCAAGAGACTCACTTGACACATGAGGTGAGTCTCACATAAACTTAAGGTAAAGTGGTGGAAAAATATATTCCATGCAAAGGGACGCCAAAAGTGAGCAGGAATGGCTATTTTAATATCAGACAAAACAAACTTTAAAGGAACAGCTATTAAAAAAGACAAAGAGGGACATTATATAATGATTTTAAAAGCTAGCCCAACAGGAAAATATCACAATACTAAATATGTATGCACCTAACACTGGAACTCCCAAATTTATAAAACAATTACTACTAGACCTAAGAAATGAGAATAGACAGTAACACAATGATAGTGGCAGACTTTAATACTCCACTGACAGCACTAGATAGGTCTTCAAGACAGAAAGCCAACGAAAAAACAATGGGCTTAAACTATTGCCTAGAAAAAATGGACTAAACAGATATTTACAGAACATTCTACCCAATAACTGAAGAGTATACTTTTTCTTCATCAGCACATATAATATTCTCCAAGATAGACCATACGGTAGGCCACAAAACAAGTCTCAACAAATTTAAGAGAATCAAAATTATAGCAAGTACTTTCTTAGGCCACAGTAGAATAAAATTCAAAATCAATGCCACAAGGAACACTCAAATCCATGCAAATGTATGGAAATTAGTAAACTGCTCCTGCATAATCATTGAGTCAACAATGAAATCAAGATGAAAATTTAAAAATTATATCAACTAAATGATAATAGTGACACAACCTATCAAAACCTATGAGAAAGAGCAAAGATAGTGCTAAGAAGAATGTTGATAACATTGAATACTTACATCAAAATGTTTGAAAGAGCACAAATAGACACTCTAAGGTTACATTTCAAGCAGCTAGAGAAACAAGAACAAACCAAACCCAAACACAGCAGAAGAAAAGAAATAACTAAGATCAGAGCAGAACTAAACGAAATTGAAACAAACAAAAACAAGACAAAAGATAAATTAAACAAAAAGGTAGTTCTTTGAAAAGATAAATAAAATTGACAGACCATTAGTGAGATTAACCAAGAAAAGAAGACAGAAGATCCAAATAAGCTCAATTAGAAACAAAAAGGGAGATATTATGATCAATACCATAGAAATACAAAAGATCATTCAAGGCTACTATGAACACCTTTAAATGCACAAACTAGGACTCCTACAGCAGATGGATAGTTTCCTGGAAATATGCAACCTTCCTAGATTAAACCAGGAAGATATAGAATCTCTGAACAGACCAATAATAAGCAGTAAGATTGAAATAGTAATTAAAAGATTACCCCCAAAAATGTCCAGGACCAGATGAATTCAAAGCTGAATTTTACTAAACATTCAAAGAAAAATTGATACCGTTCCTATTGACCCTATTCTAAAAGACAGAGAAACAGTGAATCCTCCCTAAATCATTCTGTGAAGCCAGTATTATCCTAATACCAAAACCAGGAAAATCATAATAAAACGAAAACTTCAGGCCAGTATCTCTGATGCACGTAGATGCAAAAATCCTCAACAAAATAGTAGCTAACTGAATCCAACAGCTTATCAAAAAGACAATCCACAATGACCATGTGGATTTCATACCATGGATGCAGAGAGGGTTTAACATCTGCAAGTCAATAAATGCGATATACAACATAAACAGAATTAAAAACAAAAATCACATGATCATCACAATAAATGCAGAAGAATCACTTGGCAAAACCCAGCATCCCTTTATGATTAAAATCCTCAACAGAATCAGTATAGAAGGGACATGCCTTAAGGTAATAAAAGCCATCTATGACAAACTCACATCCAACACTATACTGAATGGGGAAAAGTTGAAAGTATTCTCCCTGAGAACTGGAACAAGACAAGAGTGCCCACTTTCATCACCTCTATTCAACATAATACTAGAAGTCCTAGCCAGAGCAGACAAAAGAGAGAAATAAAAGGCATCCAAATTGGTAAAGAGGAAGTCAAACTGTCACTGTTTGCTGATGTCAGGATTGTATACCTAGAAAACCCTAATGACTCATCCAAAAAGCTCCGAGAACTGGTAAATGAATTCAGCAAAATTTCAGGATACAAAATTAATGTACACAAATCAGTAGCCCCGCTATACACCAACAGCAATGAAGCTGAGCATCAAATCAAGAACTCAAATTTAAGAGAATTTACTGCAGAAGAAATAAAATACTCAGGAAATACATAACCAAGGAGGGAAAAGAGCTCTATGAGGAAAGCTACAATACACTGCTGGAAGAAATCATAGACAATACAAAAAAAATAGAAACACATCCTATGTTATGGATGAGTAAAATCAATACTATGAAAATGACCATACTGCAAAAAGCAATCTACAAAATTCCATGCAATTCTCATCAAAATACCACCATCATTCTTCACAGAACTAGAAAAAAATTGTATGAAACCAATAAAGAGCCCACATAGCCAAAGCAAGACTAAACAAAAAGAACAAATCCGATAGCATCACATTACCCAACTTCAAACTATACTGTAAGACCATAGTCACCAAAGCAACATGGTACTTGTATGAAAATATGCACATAGACCAATAAAACAGAATAGAGAACCCAGAAATAAAGCCAAATACTTACATTAAATGATCTTTGACAAAGCAAACAAAATATAAAGTGGGGAAAGGACATCCTCTGCAACAAATGATGCTGGGATAATTGGCAAGCCACATGTAGAAAATGAAACTGGATCCTCATCTCTCATCTTATACAAAATCAACTGAAGATGGATCAAAGACTTAAATCTAAGACCTGAAACCATAAAATTCTAGAAGATAACATTGGAAAAGCCTTTCTAGACATTGGCTTAGGCAAAAACTTCATTACCAAGTACCCAAACGTAAATGCAACAGAAATGAAGATAAATAGATGGAACTTAATTAAACTAAAAAGTTTCTGCATAGCAAAAGAAATAATCAGCATGAGAGAAAATCTTCACAAACTATACATCCAACAGAGGACTAATATCCAGAATCTACAAGGAACTCAAACAAATTAGCAAGATAAAACAAACAATCTCATCAAAAAGTAGGCCAAGGCAATGAAGAGACAGTTCTGAAAAGAAGATATAAAAATGGCCAACAAATGAAAAAAATGCTCAACATCACTACTTACCAGGGAAATGCAAAGCAAAACCACAATGCAATACCACTTTACTCCTGCAAGAATGACCATAATCAAAAATTCAAAAAATATTAGATGTTGGCAAAAATGTGGTCGAAAAGGAACACTTTTACACCGTTGGAGGTAATGTAAACTAGCAAAACCACTATGGAAAACAGTGTGGAGATTCCTTAAAGAACTGAAAGTAGACTTACCATTTGATACAGTAATCCCATTACTGAGTATCTACTCAGAGGAAAAGAAGTCACTATACAAAAAAGATACTTCCATACCCATGTTTCTAGCAACACAATTTGCAATTGCAAAAATATGCAACCACCCCAAATTCCCATCAATCAATGAGTAGATAAAGGAAATGTAACATATATATATACACACACATATGTATGCCATGGAATACTACTTAATAAAAAGGAACAAAATAATGGCTTTTGGAGCAACCTGGATGAAACTGGAGAGCATCATTCTAAGTGAAGTAACGCAGGAACGATCCAAACATCATAAATCCTCACACATAAGTGGGAGCTAAACTGTGTGGTTGCAAAGGCATAAGAATGATACAACGGACTCTGGGGAAAGGATTTGAGTTGGGTGAGGGAAAAAAGACTACACATTGGGTACAGCATACATTGCTCAGGTGATGGGTGCACCAAAGTCTCAGAAATCGACACTAAAGGACTTATTCATGTAACCAAACACCACCTGTTTCCCAAAACCCTATTAAAATAAAATAAAGAAAGAAAGAAATATTTAAAAAAAAAAAAAAAAAAAGAGGGAGAGAAATAGATACTGTCAAATGAGTATGGAATAGCTAAGCAAGGTGGGCAAACTTTATACCTCCATCCTGCCATCTAGTGGTAAGAGGTCCCTCTGGCACAGGATTCCCTTGTACTGGTTGGTGGTCTGGGGATTGGGGACCCCCGCACTACAGGTTCTATGGCCTGTTAGGAACCTGGCCAGACAGCAGGAAGTGAGCAGCAGACCAGCAAGCATTACCACCTGAGCTCTGCCTCCTGTCAGATCAGTGGCAACGTTAGATTCTCACAGAAGCATGAACCCTATTGTGAACTGCACATGAGAGGGATCTAGGTTGTACACTCCTTATGAGATTCTAATGCCTCCTGATGATCTAAAGTGGAACAGTTTCATCCCCAAACCATCCCACTCCAGCCCACTCTCTGTCCGTGGAAGAATTGTCTTCCAAGAAACTGATCCCTGGTGCCAAAAAGATTGTGGAGAACATTGCTATAGCAAGTTATTCAGCTGCTCTACATCTGACTTCTGTTCATTTCACAGAGAAGGCTTTCTCACTCATTATTTCATTTACTTCTTGAGGGAGAGCTGTGAGAAAAGTAGCTTTCTCTCTGTTTTACAGATGAGGAAACTGAGGCCCAAACAGATTAAATGATTTGCACATAGTCAAATGGCTCTGAAAGGAGAGAGCAAGGACATATTCCATATTCCATGTGGTGGTGTATGCATAGTGTATTGAGAAATTCAGGGTAGTGATCAGCTCTTCCACTCACCCCAGGACAGATAAACTAAATACAGAGAAATCTTCACATGGTAACTAAAGGATGCACTCACCCATATCCTTCATACGAAAAACAAATTTAAATAACAACAATAAATAAAAATAAAACAACAATGGTAAAAAACCTGGAAACAAATAGCACAGTCATCACCTCAGTGATATTATGATAGCCCACAGCAAGGAAAACATAAAGTTTAGGAACTAAAAATAACCTTAGGTAACTACTAACTCAACTACCTTCACTTTATAGTTGAAGGAAATATGGGAAAAAATCCAAATGGCTTTGCTTGGTTCCAGAGTGAGATAGAGTGAGTCAGTGTGAGAACCAAAGTGTCTGTCTCCTCTGCTTGTTCTTGTTTGAGAAGTTTTGTTTTTTGTTTTGTTTCATTTTTTTTTTTTTAGACAGGGTCTTGCTCTTTCAGCCAGTCTGGAGTGTAGTGGTGCAATCTTGACTCACTGTAGCCTTGGCTCCAGCAATTCTCCTGCCTCAGCCTCCTGAGTAGCTGGCACCACAGGTTTGCATCACCACATCTACTTATTTTATCATCATTATTATTATTATTTGTAGAGACAAGGTCTCATTATGTTGCCCATATTGGTCTTGAACTCCTGAGCCCAAGTAATCCTCCCGCCTTGGTCTTCTAAAATGCTGAGATTAGAGGTGTGAGCCACTGAGGCTGGTAGAACTTCTTGACATCAAGAATCAATTATTTGTTTTTAAATATTTCTGGAGGGAGGAGCAAGGGAGAACAAAAGAGGGAAGTAAGAAAGGAAGGAACTAAAACCAATTTCTCACAATTTTTATTCTTGTATCTTTTTTTATGACATAATAAATAAGACCATGTATTAGCCTGTTTTCACTTTGCTATAAAGAATGGCCTGACACTGGGTGATCTATAAAGGACAGGGGTCCAATTGGCTCACAGTTCAGCACAGCTAGGGAGGCCCCAAGAAACTTACAATCATGGCAGAAAGTGAATGGGAAACAACACACCTTCTTCGCATGGCAACAGGAATGAGAATGAACACAGGAAGAACTCACCAAACTTATAAAATCATGATATTTCATGAGAATTCACTCATATCATGAGAACAGCACGAAGAAACTACCCCCATGATTCAACCACCTCCATCTGGTCTCTCCCTTGACATGTGGGGATTATGGGAATTATGGGGATTACAATTCAAGATGATATTTGGGTGGGGACACAAAGCCTAACCATACCATTCTGCCCCTGGCCCCTCCCAAATCCCATGTCACTTTCACATATCAAAACAAATCATGCCTTCAGTTCCCCAAAGTCTGAATTTTTTCTAGCATTAACCCAAAGCCCAAGTCCAAAGTGTCATCTGAAACAAGGCAAGTCCCTTCTGCCTATAGGCCTATAAAATCAAAAGCAAATTAGTTACTTCCTAGATACAGTGAGGCTGCAAGCATTGGGTAAATACATACATTCCAAATGGGAGAAATTGGGCTACAGGCCCCATGCAAGTCTGGTATCCAGCAAGACAGTCATTAAATCTTAAAACTCTGAAATGCTCTCCTTTGACTCCATGTCTTGCATCCAGGTTACGCCGATGAGAGAGGTAGGTTCCCATGGCCTTGGGCAGCTCCACCCCTGTGGCTTTGCAGGGTACAAACCCCCTTAGCTGCTTTCATGGGCTGGCATTGACTCTCTGTGGCTTTTCCAGGTACACAATGCAAGCTGTCAGTGAATACACCATTCTGGGGTCTACAGGGTGATGGCCCTTCTCCCACAGCTCCACTAGGCAGTTTCCCAGTGGGGGCTCTGTATGGGGACTTCCAGCCCACATTTTATTTTTCTGGACTTCCCTAGCAGAGGTTCTCCATGAAGGCTACACCCTTGCAGCAAACCTTTGCCTGGACATCCAGGCCTTTTCATACATCCTCTGATATCTAGGCAGAGATTCTCAAACCTCAGTTCTTGACTTTTGCATACCCACAGGCCCAACACCATTTGAAAGCCACAAAGGCTTGTGGCCTGCACCTTCTGAAGGAACAGCCTGAGCTGTAGGTTGGCCCCTCCAAGCCATGGCTGGGATGCAGGGCACCACGTCATGAGAATACAAAAAGCAGCAAAGCCCTGAACCTGACCCAGGAAACCATTTATTTTTCCTAGGCCTCTAGTACTGTGATGGGAGGGTCTACCATGAAGACCCCTGATATGTTCTGGAAACATGTTCCTCATTTCCTCAGTGATTAACATTTGATTCCTTGTTACTTATGCAAATTTCTGCAGCTGGCTTGAAATTCCCCTCAGCAAATGGACTTCTTGTTTCTATCACATTGTCAAGCTGCAAATTTTCTAAAGTTTTAGGATCTGCCTCCCTTTTAAATACAATTCCAGATAATCCCTTTGTGAATGCATGAAACTGAATGCTTTTTTTGGTTGGTAGGCTATTAATTATTGCCTCAATTTCAGAGCCTATTATTGGTCTATTCAGGGATTCAACTTCTTCCTGGTTTAGTCTTGGGAGGGTGTATGTGTCCAGGAATTTATCCATTTCTTCTAGATTTTCTAGTTTATTTGCATAGAGGTGTTTATGGTATTCTCTGATGGTAGTTTGTATTTCTGTGGGATCGGTGGTGATATCCCCTTTATCATTTTTTATTGCATCTATTTGATTCTTCTCTTTTCTTCTTTATTAGTCTTGCTAGTGATCTATCTATTTTGTTGATCTTTTCAAAAACCCAGCTGCTGGATTCACTGATTTTTTGAAGGGTTTTTTCTGTCTCTATCTCCTTCAGTTCTGCTCTGATCTTAGTTATTTCTTGCCTGCTGCTAGTTTTTGAATTTGTTTGCTCTTGCTTCTCTAGTTCTTTTTATTGTGGTGTTGGGATGTCGATGTAAGATCTTTCCTGCTTTCTCTTGTGGGCTTTTAGTGCTATAAATTTCCCTCTACACACTGCTTTAAATGTGTCCCAGAGATTCTGGTATGTTGCGTCTTTGTTCTCATTGGTTTCAAAGAACGTCTTTATTTCTGCCTTCATTTTGTTATTTACCCAGTAGTCATTCAGGAGCAGGTTGTACAGTTTCCATGTAGTTGTGTGGTTTTGAGTGAGTTTCTTAATCCTGAGTTCTAGTTTGATTGCACT
>NW_016827678.1:574551-616594 GCF_001698545.2 Rhinopithecus bieti
CTACCTGACTTCAAACTATACTACAAGGCTACAGTAACCAAAACAGCATGGTACTAGTACCAAAACAGAGATATAGATCAATGGAACAGAACAGAGCCCTCAGAAATAATACCACACATCTACAACCATCAGATCTTTGACAAACCTGACAAAAACATGCAACGGGGAAAGGATTCCCTAGTTAATAAATGGTGCTGGGAAAACTGGCTAGCCATAAGTAGAAAGCTGAAATTGGATCCCTTCCTTACACCTTATACAAAAATTAATTCAAGATGGATTAAAGACTTAAATGTTAGACGTAAAACAATAAAAGCCCTAGAAGAAAACCTGGGCAATACCATTCAGGACATAGGCATAGGCAAGCATTTCATATCTAAAATACCTAAAGCAATGGCAACAAAAGCCAAAACAGACAAATGGGATCTAATTAAACTAAACTGTTTTTGCACAGCAAAACAAACTACCATCAGAGTGAACAGGCAACCTACAGAATGGGAGAAAATTTTTGCAATCTATCCATCTGACAAAGGGCTAATATCCAGAACCTAGAAAGAACTTAAACAAATTTACAAGAAAAAACAAACAACCCCATCAAGAAGTGGGCAAAGGATATGAACAGACACTTCTCAAAAGACATTTATGCAGCCAACAGACACATGAAAAAATGCCCATCATCACTCGCCATCAGAGAAATGCAAATCAAAACCACAATGAGATATCATCTCACACCAGGTAGAATGGCAATCATTAAAAAATCAGGAAACAGCAGGTGCTGGAGAGGATGTGGAGAAATAAGGACACTTTTACACTGTTGATGGGACTGTAAACTAGTTCAACCATTGTGGAAGACAGTGTGGCAATTCCTCAAGGATCTAGAACTGAAATACTGTTTGACCTAGCGATCCCATTACTGGGTATACACCCAAAGGATTATAGATCATGCTACTACAAAGACGCATGCACACGTATGTTTATTGCGGCACTATTCACAATAGGAAAGACTTGGAACCAACCCGAATGTCCATCAGTGATAGACTGGATTAAGAAAATGTAGCACATATACAACATGGAATACCATGGAGTCATAAAAAAGGATGAATTTATGTCCTTTGTAGGGACATGAATGAAGCTAGAAACCACCATTCTGAGCAAACTATCGCAAGGACAGAAAACCAAGCACCGCATGTTCTCACTCATAGGTGAGAATTGAACATTGAGAACACTTGGACACAGGAAGGGGAACAACACACATTGGGGCCTGTTGTGGGGTTGGGGGAGGGAGGAGGGATAGCATTAGGAGATATACCTAATGTAAATGATGAGTTAATGTGTGCAGCAAACCAACATGGCACATGTATACCTATGTAACAAAGCTGCATGTTTTGCACATGTACCCTAGAACTTAAAGTATAATGAAAAAGAAAAAATAGACTAAATGCTTTTAAGAGCCCTCACATGCCTTCTTGAATGCTTTGCTTCTTAGAAATTTCTCCCACTTGTACCCTAAATAATCTCTCTGAAGTTCAAAGTTCCACAGAGCTTTAGGGCAGGAACAAAATGCCTCCAGTCTCTTTACTAAAGCATAGCAAGAGTCACCTTTATTCCAGTTCCCAACAAGTTCTTCATCTCCATCTGAGACCACCTCAACCTGGATTTCACTGCTCATATCACTATCAGCATTTTGGTCAAAGACATTTAACAAGTCCCTAGAAAGTTCCAAACTTTCCCACATCTTCCTATCTTCCTCTGAGCCCTCCAAAGTGTTCCAGCCTTGGCCTGTTACCCAGTTCAAAAGTCACCTCCACATTTTCAGGTATTTTTATAGCAGTACCCCACTCTCTATGGTACCAATTTACTGAATTAGTTCATTTTCCCACTGCTATAAAGACCCGCCTGAGGCTGGATAATTTATAAAGGAATGAGGTTTAATTGACTCAGTCTCACATGGCTGGGGAGGCCCCAGGAAACTTCAGTCATGGGGGAAGGCAAAGGGGAAGCAAGGCACCTTCTTCATAAGGCAGGAAGAAGAATGAGCATGCAGGAGGAACTGCCACTTACAAAACCATCAGATCTTATAAAACTCACTCACTGTCATGAGAACAACATGGGGGAAACCACCCTGATGATTCAACCACCTCCACCTGGTCTCTCCCTTGACATGTGGGGATTATAGGGATTATGGGGATTATAATTCAAGATGATATTTGGGTGGGCACACAAAGCCTAACCATATCAGACCATAATGAGAGTGAACTGAAACACTTTTGCAAAGATGGGATTTCAATTTTA
This sequence comes from Rhinopithecus bieti, assembly GCF_001698545.2. Lineage (NCBI taxonomy): Eukaryota > Metazoa > Chordata > Mammalia > Primates > Cercopithecidae > Rhinopithecus > Rhinopithecus bieti. The sequence continues at coordinate 576,841 of NW_016827678.1, forward strand.
AGATGTATTATCCAAGCTGTGGCCAATCTTTCTTCTTTCTAACTCTTAAACTTGAGACTATTTACAACCATGTTTATTACAATGTAATTACAATGGGAAAATTTGAAAGCAATTCATTTACCCAAAATAAGGAATCAGCTATATGAATTATAATAAATCTCTTTCAAGAAAAAATATACAATTATTTAAATCATGTTCTATAAAAATTGAGACAAAGGTAGTTGTCTACAATACAGCATTAATGAAAGATGGCATATAAAAATTCCCTACATAGAATGTAATTCCAATTTTGTATTTAAAAGTAGAGATGAAGAGAATAAGCCAAAATATTAATGGTGGTAATAACTCGTAACAGTGAGTTATTATGACTGACAAGAGATACTACAAGTGTTAAATTTTCTTCTTTATACTACTCTGTATTTTCTAGATTTTTCTAAAATGTACATTTATTGATTCTATTTATAATCTCACAAAGAATAAATCATAAATTTAAACTATTGTATGATACTAACCAGTGTTATCAAGAACATGTAGAAATGGACATATGCTCTGTTAAGAGCACATAGTACTACTAAAATTGCATTTTAGAAGTACAGTTTCACAGTATGACCCAAAATTTGGCTATCACTCACCTAGAAAGTTATCCTAAGAATATTTAAGAGAAGGGTGCAAGAATTCAGAATATTTGGATCTAAGAAAATAATAAGATGCATAGATTACATATTTCATAACAAATCCCAGCAGTCTGTTCAGTAACCCATAATTAAATAACTTAATATTTCTCTACCAAATATATAAAGTGTAAAACTGAGCAGGATAAATAAAGGCTATAAATAGCCTTCCGTGAGTTCTAGACAGGTGCTGACACAAAATGAATTTTCACCAAACACTGGAAAATATATGTGGTTTACATAGTTTTTTAATTGTCAGAATTATAGAAAAGAGAATGCAGACCTTTGCATCAAGAGATGTTCATCAGAGCATTATTTATTATGCAATTAAATGTATATTAATAATGAATTAGCTAGGATTAGTGGCTCATGCCTGTAAACCTAGCACTTTGGGAGACTGAGGCAGGAGAACAGATTGAGTCCAGGAGTTTGAGACAAGCCTGGGCATCATGGCAAAACCTTGTCTCCACAGAAAAATACAAAAATTAGCTGAGTATGGTGGCACACACTTGTAGTCCCAGCTACTTGAGAGGCTGAGGTGGGAGGTGGAGGTTGCAGTGAGCCAAGATTGTGCCACTGCACTCCAGCCTGGGTGGCAGAGTGAGACTCTGTTTCTAAAAATAATAATAATAATGGATTAATTTAAAAGAAACTATGGTAATAGTAATACAATTGAATAATATTCATCCATTGAAAGGATGATATCAATTAGTATTCATTTAAATAGAATGACCTTCATAATATATTATTGAGTGAAAAAGTAAGTTGCAAAATGACGTTATCAAGAATTTCTGTTTCTTGAATAATAATGCAGACATAGTTTCCCCTGTTCCTTTTACAAAGTACAACTAAGAACCTTGAACATTATAAATGAAAGGAATGTAAGAACTCTGAAAGGTGGGAAGAAGTCAGACTGGTTGGGGACATCAGGACCCCAAAAATGATACAGTGGTGAACTTGCTGGATTTGCTTTTTGCTTCATCCCAGAAAATTATATTCTGTAAAAAGATAACTGCTTTCCTCCAGGAAAACACCACAGAAAAACTCTGGCCTTACTCCTGTTCAGGCCAGCACAATTTGAGTGAGGAGCCTCGGCTTCTAGCCTTAATAGGCTGTAATGAAACATTCCAACACTCCACTAGATAGCAGAGAAAGCCAAGTAGGGAGCTGGGACTTTCATCTTCACTGGCTGGTAATGAGGCCCACTTAATGTGATGACAGTAAGTACCATGTGGGGAACCTACTTCCATTCCCATCCAGCAGTCATAAGGCACTCATTACCCTCTCTCCATGGTGGTGTAAAAGGGTGCCTAGTGAGAGTCCTGACTTTGACAATTGATCATTCAGCAGTAAGGCTTCCACCCCAATCAAGGAGTCACCAGAAACCACCAGATAGCCACAACTCCTACTCCTGTTCATCAGGCAGATGAGGACTACCATCTGTTGGGTATCAACAGAGGCCAAGTGGGGAACCTGAACTTCTATTTCCATATGTGTGAAGTCATAATGAGGTGGCAGCACCCTTCTCCTGCCAGAGTACTATCCAAAAATGTCAATTAAAACAGAAGGTTACAATTAGATACCATGCCTCACAACATAATATGGACATATCTAGGTTTCAGTAGAAAATCACTCATCATATGAAGAACCAGAAAATCTCAACCTGAATGAAAGGACAATTAATAGATGCCAACACCAGGATGACAAGGAAGTTACAAATGTCTGACAAAGTTCCAAAAGGAGAGAAGAAAAAAGGTAGGGCTGAAATAGTACTTGAAGAAATAATGACTGGAAATTCCCAAAGTTAGCCAGAAGTGTAAACCTAGAGATTCAAGAAGCTGAGTGAATCTCAAACAGGACAAACTCAAGAAAATCCACACACCAAGGCACATCTGAAAATTAAACACAAAGAAAAAGAATCTTCAAAACAGTGAGAGAGAAATGACTGCTTACTAGAGGAAAAACACACACACACACAGAAAGACAGCAGATTTCTCATCAGACACCACGAAGAACAGAAGGAAGCAGCACAATACTTCCCACAAGCTGAGAGAAAAGAAATGGCAAATGAATCACACCCAGCAAAAATATGCATCAGAAATGAAGAGGAAATCAATACATCATCAAATGAAGGGAACGTAAGAGCAGACCTACCAGACCTATCCTAAAAGAATGGCTAAAGGAAGTGCTCTAAACATAAAGGCATGCTAAAAGAAGAAACCTTGGAACCTCAGGAAAGAAGAACACAGTAAACAAAAATATCAACAAATACAACAAGCGTTGCTTCTTCTTGACTGAAGCAAAAATTATAACACCATTTGATACGTTTCTAAACATACGTAGAGGAAATATTTAATGCAATTATATTATAAATGAAAGAAAAGAAAGGGACATAAATGGACATAACTAATGGACATTTACTATACTTTATTGAAGCTCATAAAATAAAAACACCAGTAGGCTGTGCTTTTATATATGATATAATACTTAGAGCAGACACTAAAAGCTATACAAAGAGAAACACTCAAAACACTATGGATAAATCAAAGTAGAATCAAATAAAACCTTTCAGTATCACACAGAAGACAGAGAGAATAAATCAAAACAAAACAAAACAAAATGAAAAAACAAAAAACCAGAAAGAACACACAGAAAACAAAAAATGGCAGAATTAAGCCCTGATAGATTAATAATTACATTAATATCCATGGTCTAAATATATCAACTAAAAGACATTGATTGGATTAAATGTTCTTTATAAGAAACTCACTTCAAATATAATGATATAGGCAGATTTAAAGTAAAACGATAGAAAAAGATATTTTATGCAAACATCAATCAAAGTAAAGCAAGAGTGGCTACATCAGTATTAAATAAAGTAGACTTCAGAGAAAAAAGATTCCCAGAGCCAAAAAGGGGCATTATATAATAATAAAAGGGTCAGTCCACCAAGATGACATAACAATCTTAAGTGTCGATGCACCAAATAGCACAGTTGCAAAGTATGTGAAGCAAAAGCTGATAGAAAAAGGAACCATAGATAAATCCACAATTACAGTTGGAAACCTCAATATTCTACTATCAACAATTGGTAGAACAACTATACAAAAAGGCCAGACATGGTGGCTCTGCCTGTAATTCCAGCAGTTTGGGAAGCCGAGGCGGGAGGATCACTTGAACTCAGGAATTTGAGACCACTCTGAACAACAAGGCGAAACACCATCTGTACAAACAATACAAAAATTAGCCAGGTGTAGTGGCTCAGGCCTGTAATCCCAGCTACTCAGGAGGCTGTGGTGGGAGGATTGCTGAAGCCCTGGGGGTTGAAGCTGCAGGGAGCCATGGTCATGACACCATATTTCAGCCTCGGTGACAGAGCAAGACCCTGTCTCAAAAACAAACAAACAAAACTATAGAGAAAACCAGCAAGGATATAGAAGAACTCAACAACACCATAAAACCATCAAAATATAATTGGTATTAAAAAAATCAGAATATATATTATTTACAAAAGCCCATGCATGGAGCGTATACCAAAACAAACTATAACCTGAGAGATAAAACAAACCCCCAACAATTTAAAATAATTGAAATGATACATAATGTATTCTCTGACCACAAGGGAAACAAATGACAAATCAATAAAAGAAAGATAGGAGTAAAACCTTCAAATACTTGAAAACTAACATATGTCTAAATAAACCATGGAAATACATTCATTAGTTTGCTCCTTTCTGCCTGTGGATGCTGCCAAGGGAAAATCACTAAAGTCTCTCTTCCCACTGCTATCATGTCTAAGTCAGCATCTCCCAAAGAGCCTGAACAGGTGCAGACAGCTTTCAAACAACCGATGAGAGTCTGAGGAGGCATTCAGAACAATGGGGAATGCTCATGGACTGTGTGGTAATGAGAGACCAAAACACCAAGTACTCCAGGGGTTTTGGGTTTGTCACGTGGAGGAGGTGGATGCAGCCATGGAGGCAAGGGACGAAGAGTTGTAAAACCAAAGAGAGCTGTCTCAAGAGAAGATTCTCAAAGACCAGGTGCCCACTTAACTGTGAAAAAGACATTTGTTGATGGCATTAAAGAAGACGCTAAAGAACATCATCTAAGGGGTTATTTTGAACAGTATGGGAAAACTGTAGTGATTGAAATCATGACTGACCAAGACAGTGGCAAGAAAAGGGGCTTTGCCTTTGTAACCTTTGACAACCATGACTCCGTGGATAAGATTGTCATTCGGAAATAATACACTGTAAATGGCCACAACTGTGAAACTAGGAAAGCCCCGTCAAAGCAAGAGATGGCTAGTGCTTCCTCCAGCCAGAAGTCGAAGTGGATCTGGAAACTTTGGTGGTGGTTGTGGGGTGGTTTCGATGGGAATGACAACTTTGGTTGTGGAGGAATCTTCAGTGGTCATAGTGGCTTTGGCGGCAGCCATGGTAGTCGTGGATATGGTAGCAGTGGGGATGGCTATAATTGATTTGGTGATGATGGAAGCAATTTTGGAGGTGATGGAAGCAACAATGATTTTGGCAGTTACAACAATCAGCCTTCAAATTTTGGACCTATGAAGGGAGGAAACTTTGGAGGCAGAAGCTCTGGCCCCTAATGTGGTGGAGGCCAATACTTTGCCAAACCATGAAACCAAGGTGGCCATGGTAGTTCCAGTAGCAGCACTAGCTATAGCAGTGGCAGATTTCAATTCCTGCCAGGAAAGAAAACTTAGCAGGAGAGGAGATCCAGAGAAGTGACGGGGAAGCTACAGGTCACAGCAGATTTGTGAACTCAACTAAGCACAGTGGTGGCAGAGCCTAGCTGCTACAAAGAAGACATGTTTTAGACAATACTCACGAGTCTGGGGAAAACTTGAGGATTGTATTTATGACTAATGGTACAACAGATTATTTTAGTTTCTGTTCTGTGGAAAGTGTAAAGCATTCCAACAGAGGGTTTTAATGTACATATATATGTTTTTGCACCCATGCCATTGATTGCTAAATGTGATAGTCTGATAATGATGCCTAATAAATGTGTCTTTTTAAAAAATAAATAAATAATATTTATAATAGCATTTAAAGAATTAACATCAATTGGGGAAAAGCAAAACTAAACCCTCTCCCAGCAATAGAAAAGGAGGAATCACTTTCCAATTCATTTTATGAAACTAGTATTGCCTTGATACCAAAATAAGAAAAAGACAGTTTTTAAAAACAAAAGGAAAGAAAACTGCAAACCAATATTTCTCATCAGTATAGATGCAAAAATCCTTATCAAAATGTTAGCAAATATAAATAAGCAATATGTAAAATGATTAAACACCATATTCAAATGAAGTTTATTTCAGAAATGCAAGGCTGGTTAAGTGGTTGAGAATTAATCAGTATAATCCACCATATTAGCAGACTGAAGAAGAAAATCACATCAATTAATTCAGAAGATGAATTCAACAAAGTTTAACACTAATTTATAATTTTTAACTCTTATAAAAACAGGTCTATAGGGTAACTTCCTAAACTTGATTTTTTTAAATCTACAAAACTCTGTATCTAACATGATACTTAATGGTGAAAAAATTAATTATTTACCTCTAGACCAAGAACAAGATATTCAATACAGTGCTGGAAGTTCTAGTCAGTGCACTAAAACAAGAAAAATAAATAAACGGCATGGAAATTGGAAGAGAGACATAATGTAAAATAGTACAATCATTCTGGAAAACGGTTTGACAGTATTTTTTAAAAAAGAACTAAACATGCAATTACCATAAGACCTAACAACTGCACTCCTTGGTATTTACCCCAGAGAGATTGAGAATTATGCTTATAAAAGCACCTATATACAAATGTTTGTGGCAAAATTATTAGCATTAGCCACAAACCGGAAACAACCCAGTCCTTCAATGAGTGACTCATTGTAGAAACTGTGGTATATCCATGTCACTGAATATTAATGAGCAATAAAAACGAATGAACAGTTGACACATGTAAGAACAAGCTGGATAATCTCTAGAGAAGTATTCTCAGTGAAAAAGTCAACCCCAAAAGTTACACTAACTATCTTTTCATTCATATAACATTCTTGAAATGACAAAAGTATAGAAATGGCAAACATATTAGAGTTATCAGGAGGGCAGTGAGGTGGGAGGGAAGTGGGTCCGTAAAAGAGCAGCATGAGGGATGTTTGTGGAGATGGAAATGTTCTATAGCTTGACTATCAATGCTGGTATCACAGTTGTGATTTTACAAGATTTTGCCATTGAGATAAACAAGGGAAAGTGTATATGCAGTCTCTCTGTCGTATTTTTCCCAATTACATATGTATCTACAATTATATCTAAAAAAATTAATTAAAAATGATTTTTAAATGCAGTCATATACTTTTATTTATGGAAAATTAAATACATCTGCATACCCATATGTATAATCAAGTGGTCCAGATATATGCTCACCAAGCTGTTGACAGTAATTTTCCTTGGATGTGGTATTTCAGGAGATTTTGCTATTTGCTTTTTTAATTTTTTTTTTTTTTTTTNTGCAAAACAATTTGCAAGAATGCGTATGTGGCATTATTTATAACAGTCAAAATATTAAATAATCTAAACTTATAGGAATGAATTAGATTAATTATGAACAACCATGCTCTGGTTAAAAAATTAAGTAGTTATAAGTATTTGCAGACAAGGATAATAATTATTAGCATTTTGACTTGTATCCTTCCAGGCCCAATTCTGTAATTGCATACAATTATGTATTATGTATATGTGAATAAATAAATCTTTTCAGAATCATTTACAATAAATAGAATTATAGCCACCCTTCATAACTTCTTTTTTTCAAAATATGACTTGATAATATTTCTGACAATATCAGAAGAAAAAAGAAGTTATGAAGGGTGGCTATAATTCTATTTATTGTAAATGATTCTGAAAAGATTTATTTATTCACATATACATAATACATAATTGTATGCAATTACAGAATTGGGCCTGGAAGGATACAAGTCAAAATGCTAATAATTATTATCCTTGTCTGCAAATACTTATAACTACTTAATTTTTTAACCAGAGCATGGTTGTTCATAATTAATCTAATTCATTCCTATAAGTTTAGATTATTTAATATTTTGACTGTTATAAATAATGCCACATACGCATTCTTGCAAATTGTTTTGCAGATAGAGAAATTTTCTGTAGAATCAATTTTTAGAGATGAAATTTCTAGGGCAAAGGGCTTATTCATTTCAAAGCTTGAAAGAAGCTACCAAATTACCCACTAAAAAAGTAGACAAAAATATATACCTTCCAACTGTGTATGAGAATATTTGTTTCAGAACATACACATAACATTATCAATCCAATTTTATTTTAATTTTAAAATTTTAATCAAGAAAATTCAAAGATAAACTACATTAAGATATTGTTTCATACCCAAGAAGACAAAATTGGCTTCATTTTACTTCTCTTCTACCCTACTCAAAACACCCTGCCCTCTGCCAGCGTCCATGTTAAAATCATGGGTAGTTTTAACTTTCAGATTATTAATATTTTTAACATATTCATCAATTATTTAGACTTAACAATTAATTTTGCCCGCATCTTTGCTCTGTGGTTTTATTTGTGTCCTTTGCCATTTGTTTTATTTTACTTTTTTTTGCTTTTACTAGGATTCTCTCAAATAGGGAGGGGCAGTGAGTGGAATTGTCTTTGACACATCCAAAACTATCCTTAGCCTTCACTCTTGAATTCTACTTTGGCCGGGAATAGAATTCTAAGTTTATAATAATTTCATCTCAGAATTCTGAAGACATTATTCCTTTGTTTACTGTACTCAGTATTGCTTTAAAAAGCTTAATGACAATCTGATTTTCATTTATTTGCATGAAAACCGTTATTTATCTCTGAAACCTTTTGGACATTTCTCTTTATCCTCGGAGAACTGAAATTTCACTGATGTCTAGCTGTGGCTCTCTTTTTATACCTCCTATGTAATACCACATGGTCTTTGAAACCTGGAAATTTACTGATTTCTTAAGCTCTAGTAAATGCTCTTTTCTCATTTAATTGATTATTTTCTCCCATTTGTTGTCTCCTTACTTTCCCAGGGCATTACTATTTTATAGCTATGGGTATTCAGGATCTGCATTTTATTTAACTTTTTTTTCTCATACTCTCTGTAGTAGGCAGCATAAAGCCCAGCCCTTGCCCCCCAGGATAGTCACATACCACTATCCAGAGACTGTAAATATGTTAACTTTTCACAACAAAAGGTATTTTGCAGGCATCACGAAGTTAAGGATTTGAAATGGGAAGATTATCCAGGATTATCTGGGTAGACCCAATGTAATCAAAAGGATTCTTATGAGAAGGCAGTAGGATATCAGGGTCAAAGGAGATGTGACAACAGAAGCAGAGAGCAGAGAGAAAAGAGAGAAAAAGACTGGAAGATGCTTCATTGCTGGATTCGAAGATAGAGGAAAGGGCCACAAGCCAAGGAATGCAGCTGGCCTCCAGAAGCTGGAAAAGGCGAGAAAGCGGATTCTCTTCTAGAGTCTCCAGAAGGAACAGAGCCCTGCGAACACCTTGACATTAAGATTCTGATCTCTAAAACTATAAGATAATAAATTTGGGTTGCTTTAAGCCAGTAAAGTTGTGGTAATTTGTTACAGCAGCAATACGAAACTAATATAATTTCGAATTAACCCTTTATAATTTTGCATTGCTTCCTATGTGAATGACTCACTTCATCTTTCAGTATACTGATTTGATTTTCAGTTCTGTTCTTTCAGCTATTCAACCTATCAGTTAAAATGTCTTGTATTGGTTATGATGGTTATTTGCAAAAACTCCAACTACATTTTCCTCCCTTTAAAGGACTGTTTTTTTGTTTTTGTTTTCGTTTTTGTTTTGAGACAGGGTTTCTCACTCTATGGCCTAGGCTGGAGTACAGTGGCATGATATCACAGCTCACTGCACCCTCAATCTCCCTGGCTCAAGCAATCCTCCCACCTCAATCTCCTGAGTAGCTGGGACTGCAGGCACATGCCACCATGCCTGGCTAATTTTTCTTTTCTTTTTTTTTTTTTTTTTTTTGTAGAGATAGGGTCTCACTATATTCAGTCTAATTGTTTGTCTTTTAGGAATGCACTATCCATTCAAATCTGAGAATATCAGTTATCAGTATCATAAATTTTTTTTCCCATTATCTTTACTTCCTAGATGTTAGCCCTTCTGTTTCTTAGTTCAGCAGCTCTTTCCTTAAATACATGGTGATTCTTGATTGTTGGCTTAGTTGTATTTGAGAATCTTATTCATTTGAGTGATAGTCCTGGTAACTCTAGCCTGTTTCTGGTTATTGTAGGAGAAAATCAACAAAAACAAAATTTGCACAATGGCTACAGCTTACCATTCAAATCTAGAAAATCCTTTCTACAGATCATGAGGTGCTAACAAAAAAGACCAGTGCAGCATGAGTACCGACAATCAAACAGATGCCAGCCAATATGCCATTGTTGCTGAGAAATCATGAGTTGCCTGACTCCTTCCTTTTCAGGAAGTTATACTTACACATATAACTTTGGGTGAATGCTAGAATGAATATTTCCCTTTTTATTAGTCTTTCAGTGGTGTGTGTGTGTGTGTGTGTGTCTGCTTGTGTCTTTGGGTCTTCCTCTACTGTTCTTGTAGGCATCTGGAGGTATTTTAACATTTGCTTCTGTTGGATGTCCTATTCTAAACCTATAGGTGTAAGTAAAGATATCTAAATTCAAGCTCTTACCTTATGAAATTTTATTTGCTTCATCCTGCCCAAAAGAGTCTATGTTAATATTTCATTGTATTAAAAAACATTTATATAACACAGAAGCTTGTGTTTTCATTAAAAAATATTTATATAACACAGAAGCTTGTACTGAAGATTTACCATTGTTCCCAATTTCAAAAGAGAATCCCTAGCAGCTCAAGAAGTACTTCCCTGGCCCAACAGATTCAAAGAGAAACAGAAGAGCGAAAGAGGCCCTTGACGAAACACATGTGAGAGAAATATATTCAGACGTATTCCACAGAGTCACTTTTAAAAACAATCTGATGCCAAGTTTAAACAGAAAGACGTCACTAATAAGTTCTAAAATAAAAAAAAGAAACTTTTGTTCTAAAATAATACAGAAGGAATGTATCACTAATATGTATTCATTAAATCACAGCATCTGATTTGAGACAAGTCTCAAAAGTCCAGAATCACAGAACTGGAAGGAACATTAAAGTCAACCAATTTGAGACTCTCCTTTTACAAATGGAGCAACTAAATCCATTAGAGTTTAAATGATTTTCCAAAGTTGCAAAGTCTTTCTCTACAGAACCAGAAATGGATACTCCTAAACCACTGTGCTTCTCTATGACAAACTGTTTGGTTCTCTTTAGTCTTCCATCACTTAGATATTTGGTGACACCACCAAAGCAATATTTTTACTTATAGTGAATTATCTACTTAGCTACTGTATTCTAAGAACACACAGAAGTCACTGATTTGTTACACATTCTATCTTCCAAAATTAATGACCAGACTTTCTAACCTATTTTAGTAAGTTATGAAAATGAAACATTGTTTGATAGTAAATACAGTGTAATTACAACTTCTTTCAAAACTGGTTCTCTTCAAAATAAAATCTAAAGCAATAAGAAGAAAATGAACTTTCCAATGTGGGTTGCAATATTTTACAGCTGGAAAGAACTTCAGTCTTCATGCAGCAGGGAAGAAAAATGAGGCCGGCAGAGGCTGCAGTCCAATCCTTTTGTGCTAATGAGCTGGGTGCCCTCGAGGGAGCCATGGAGCTGCACTAGGTTTGCCTTCTCTGAAATTCGTTGTCAGATTTCATTTGTATTATTACCTAATTTCCTCCATGATTAAGAACATTTCTTTTAGATTACAGACACATGATATTTTCGGTTCAACTAGATACACTTATAAAATTAGGAGGATATTATTATCGTTTAAGCAAGAAAACAAACAAAAGATTGTATGATGAGATGTATAAAACTAGTTTACAGATTCATGCTACCATCATTCTCAATCCCAGAGCCAATGGAATGTCCTCAAATAATCACCTGACATCAGTGTGTGCTTACATGGCTTCAGAATCTTAGGATGCACAGCCAGTATATGTTGAAGAGACACAGCTTTACAACTGGTATTTTTCCAAATGGGGATTAAAATTTTCACTAACAATTGCTGCACATACCACCCAGGGTGTTACTAGATTTTCCTGAATTACCAAATGGAAATGATCCGAATTTAGTAGTTAAGTATCATTTCAACTTTATAGCAAATACTTTAGAATTTTTATTTCACATTGCTTGCTAGCTATATTTGCATAGACTATTAGAAATAACTTATTCTACATAATGTGTCATTTTTCCATTTGACAAACATTTCTCTCCTTTCTTTTATTTTCAATTGATGTGAAATTTGCATGACTGATGTTGCTTTCAACTTAAACAGCTCATACATAACTATTGCTATTACCTGGGGTACAATTACAAGTGTCAAATCTGCAGCTGGCTTCCTCCTCTTCCTTTCATTTTTGGAAAAAAAATCACTGAGCAATCCAGTGGCTTCTGCCAAGACCTATGGAACAAGAATTATGTGTTACATGCAAATTCAAGCAGGCCTTACAATTTTGTAAAATGAAAACTTAGAACACTGCTAGTTGGTTAAGTTTATTCCACTATCTATAGATATAATGATGCTTTGATTAGAATATATAATGATTTAATCAGTAACCATTCATACCTACTGGTGCAAGACTTCAAAAGGAAGCCTTTTCAGTAAGCCCATGTGGAAACTTGAAGATGTGATGTCAGTTATTTTAAAACACTATGTAGTGGCAACTTTCTATTATTAGGCATGTTTAAACATTCAACTTTTAATAAGTCATACATGCTAGTGCTAATCTTTATAATATCTTATATATTTAGAAACTTAAAGATTTAAAGTGTTCCAAGTTATTTATATGTGTTATCTTGCTTGAGCCACAAAGCAACCCAAATGAGATAAGTAGTGCTGATGTCTACACATATGTTACATACAAGATAATATATGACCACTGTCTAGAGCACAGCATTTTCAATAAATGCTGGCCCAGAATGGGGGTTCAATAAACAGTGTTCCCTGTCCTCTAAAGTGCTGGCAAGTGACAGAATTGGGCCTGGAAATCAAATCTTCTGGTTCCCAATCTAATATTTTCCACGCTGCATGACACTAACTCTACAGGTAAAAGTTAAACTGAGATAATGAAACATCAACTAGCCATAGTCTCCTACCCGCAAGGGCAAGAGAAGGTTGCAGTTAGCTCTCAGACAGACCACTCTGTCATGTCCTAGAGCTTCACATGGAAAAGGAAGCAAATTCTATTCTCTTCCTATGAATGAGTTGCACAGGCAGCTTCCAGCCTGGTATAGTAGTTAATAGCACAAAATGAACTCCCTCATAACAAACACCCAGGTACCTGTGGCTCCTTTTTTTCCATTATGGAAATTTTCAAATATCAAAAAAAGCAGAGATGGATAATATAAAGAGCCTTCATGGACCATCACCCAGCTTCAACAATTGCCAACATTTTACCTATCCATTTGTTTTTTCAGACATGCAGCTTTATGATGTCTCAAGACTATTGGCTGCATAGTTTCCGTGAGGTCAGAAAACAGTGCTGACCTGGGAAAGCTGGAGAGGGAGAAATTGCAGCTCTCACACCTCTTATTTCCTGCCCCACCTCCAAATCAGAGGATAAATTTACCACAGGTCCCAAGAAGCCAAGAACCAAAGAACACATAGAATTTGAAAGGTGACCTCTACTAATTCTGATTTGGGTTATTGATTTGTTGATCCCAAATATGATATAACTTAAAAGTGTCTTCCTCTTAAATATGAATAATTGGCTTGTGAATTCTGCCATTTCTGAATTCCTATACCAGTCTCCTTGTACACGGTTCATGTTACTTCTAGTATTCTGCCTTAAATTACATTTATTTCTAAATGTGTCCTTACCTTACCATAGTTTAATGGAAATTTTATATTCCTTTTCACAACTGGAAAGTAAACTTTTACTAAATAAGTGCTTATGGAATAGTTAATGAATTTATTATAGTTGAATTCCAAAGCTTAACTCTATATATTCTGAAAGTTTTAAACATTTTTCTTGAATTGAGGCAAAATATAATTTGATACAACAGAGAGAAAAAGTAACTTGACTAATCAACTAAAAAAAAGTAACTCCACAATTATTGACTCGGGCAAAAATAAATGTCTGCCTCAAATTCCTAATATATGAATAAACTCATCACTGAAACTACATGTGTTTTCTTAACCCTGCTAAACTTTATATTCTTATCACAAAATGATGCTATATAAATGACAAATACTGAAATATAAAGTGAAAGTGGCTTTTGGCATACAATCCATGGTCATCTTATTATGGCCATGCTCAGTGCTTAGGGGATACTTCCATCCAGCACGTGGAATCCCTTTCAGCAACACTTTCACTGGTTCTTAAAATACTTCTGGGAAAGGAAAGGCACATTGCCTCTGCTTTTAGAAACCAGAAAAGTGAGTCATTGAGGCGAAGTCCCTGCCTGGTTTATAGAGGAAATCAGTGGACACTTGAGGGTTTGAACTGTCAACTTCTGGATCATTTGTACAGTAAGTTAACAAATTTTATTAAATACACATTATGTTCTAGACCTGGCACTAGGCCTTAGGAATAAAAAGATGAATAACCCAGTTTACCCTCAAGGAACTTGCAATGTAGTAAAAGGAAACAAACTTGTAGAGTAAGCACAAAGAAGTGTTACTATAAAGGTATAAATGTTTCTAGATGCCATTAATGTAAAAACTGCAAATACTTTTGCGCCAACCTGATATTACAGGCATTATAATAAAAAGATGTACTGATTTTACAGGGAACCCAAAAGTAAGATTAAGCTATTCTCCTGAGGTACAGTAGAGAAAGGGCCTAACCAATTGACTCTTGAAAAATGACAGGAATATTTGCCACGGAATCAAGGACAAGTAATCTCAGCCCCAGTAGTTGTCAATATCCCCCTTTCAGCCCCAGTAGCACTGGGAAATCAGGCCTCCCGCTTCTGCTGCTGCTTTCTATCTCCTCCATCTGCTTTCAGAATTGGAAGCTGTGACTTGGGTAAGGAGCACAATTGTAGACTGCCATCAAGGCAGTCAGCACACACCAGCCTATTTGCTAAATGTCTGTATCTCTTGCTTGTTTCTCTAGGCCCTTCAGCTCAGAAAGGAACATCAGCCAACTTTTAAGTTTTCATTCAAAGGCAAGACTGTCACTGATACCAGTATAGACAGAAGTCCTTGGAAGTAGAAGCTGCTGCTGTCAGAGAGAGAAGTGCAGACCTTGGGGGTGATAGATCACACACGTTGCTCAAAACCAGTCATCTTACCAATATCACAAGGAACTGAGGTTTGCCTCTCAAAGGACAGAGATCATTGAGGTAGTTACCAAAATAATTACAAAAAATAGTAGCTACTCATTTGTTGTCCCTGCTAAGTGCTAGTTACTTTATATGTGTTGTCTCTAAGCTCACAACAGCCCTGTAAGGTATTTGGTATTTCTTGAATTCAATAACTGATGTTCAGGAAAGTAAAGTCACTCACAGATCCAATCAGTGGAAGAATGAGAACTGAGTTCATGTCTTTCTGACTCTAAAACTCAGTCTCTTTCCATGACACCATTCCAGTAAGAGAAACAAAGAAAAGTGTAATATAATGATACAGAATTTCACATAGCACATAGAACTTCATCTCATTAAATATGATATGTTTTACATGTACTTTGAACTTTTCAACTCCATTCAACAATTTTAAGCAGCTACTGTGAGGGAATTTTAAGTGTTTCGGGAAACAAAACTGAATAAAGCAATTTCCACTCTCAGGAAACTAGATTAAAATCCAGTGGAAAGGATAAGGCAAGGATACAAACAACTCAAAAATAAATCAAAATACTACTTTGATACAAAAAAAAACACTACTAGAAAGGTATAAATGTTTCTAGATGTTCAAATGCAGAAATTTCACAGATCAGAGTATAATAATAATGTATATCAAGTACTTACTATATTCCACTTCCTGACTTAAGTACATTGTATTTTGTAGCTCATTTAATTCTACCTGGTCTGAATTACTATTCTTATGATCTCTGTTCCAAAGGTGAGGCAAATAAGACCTAGAGAACTAAAATATCTGCTCCAAGGATACTCATCAGTTAAGAAGCTAAATTGGAATATGAACCTATGGTAGTATTCTCTCAAAGCCTATGTGCTTGCCTGCCCTGCCATGCTGCCCTGATTGGAAGAACCTCCCAGAGTTGGGATTCAAGACCTGTGTCAAAGAAGGGATGCATTTCTGCCTTTCTGAGAGGTGGCAAAGACGGGAACTCTTTGCTTTGGTTTCATTTCTTTATCACAATAACACTATATCAAAATTGGAATGTGGGTCTATTTTCTTGCTTTGCAGAGGCACTGGAAGATTGAGTGGCTCACTAAAGATCACGCGTTAGTTAATGCCACACAAAGAAATCAATCTAAGCCTCCCAATTTTATGCTCACTGTGCTCTGTATCTGATGGCTCCCTATGTCTCCAGCAGTCCCAATCAACAACTCAGTAAACACTGCTTGCCCTGAAAGGATTAAGGATTTTCTATTTCAAAATATACATAATTATAAAGTAGAAATGTTCCTCTTAGCCAATCCATAATGTAAGTGGGAGAAAAAACAGTGCTTTGCATCCTTAAAACATAATTCTTTCGCTAGCATCAAGACTGTTATCCTGCCCCTTTTCAGTCTTTTCTTCACCAGATTAAATGATTGCAATTCTTTTATGCTTTTCTCCCCAACTCTAGTTCTGGAGAACTTAATTCTTTTGACTGCTTTCTTCTGAAGTCTTCCCAAGGTCCCCACATCTTACTAAAATTATAGGCCCCTAAAGATAATTATAATAAAAGTCTGAGTAATGTTGGTTCTAGAAGTATTAACAAGCTTTTTTTCAAACTGTTTTCTTGGTGAAAAACTTTGGTAACTTGCCTTAATATATAAATATATATACATATATATATGTATAAAAGTGTATATTTAGTATATCATCATTTACAAACTTTTTTCTTCAATTTTTAAGCCCAGCCTATGTTTGCTAATCAACTAATTATATGTAATTTTATTTTATTTTGTCATCCAGACTATAGTGCAGTTTCTCATTCATAGCTCACTGCAGCCTCAAACTTCTGTGTTCAGGCAATCCTCCTACCTCAGTCTGTCTAGTAGCTAGGACTACAATTGTGCACCAACGTACCTGGCTAATTTTTCTAATGTTTTGTAGAGGCAGGGTCTCACCATGTTGCTCAGGCTGGTCTTGAACTCCTGGGCTCAAACAATCCTCCCATCTTTGCCTCACAAAATGCTGGGATTATAGGCATGAGCCACTGCTTCCAGCCTGTTTCTTCTTTTTAACACCATTGTCCAAGGACTCGGTGGCCCATGCTGTCAGTGAATTTAGCACATGTGCGTAGCATATACTCAGCCATCAATCAAATGACTGACGAGCTATTAAATGTGTCTGCCCATCAATCACATTGACGTAACTACTCACATAAGTCTAACACATTGTGCATGTCTACAGATGTGTGGGCTTCTGTCAAATGCACAAATAGTGTTGAAAAGATATAAAACAATAAATAATAGTTCTAACAAGTAGTGGTTAAGGAAGTAAATGTCATCAAGACAGGATAGAAAATATCTTTGTTAATAAATGTGAATGCATCTGAAAAGCTCTGCAAAGCTTCCTATTAAATATGATGGATAAATTCATGCTCACTCATGAAACTCCACAAAAGTGATAGTAAAGCATTACAACAAAAATATAAAAATGCACAAGGACCAAAAGAATGGAAGAGGAATCTATAGCAAAATCCAGAAAAAGATAAACAAGTGGAGAATGCCTTAATAGACCCAAGAAAGTGGATAGATCCAAGAAGGAAAACATGGCCCCCAGAAGGCTCAGGACTTTGTGGCATCCAGATACCTCTGGATGAGAAGGTAGAGGTATAACTAAAAGCAGACGTATTTGTTGAAAATATAAGAAACAATTAAATCACCAAATCCTCTTCACAGCTCTCTTCCACGTAAGACTGAGGGGTTTTCCTCTGGGAAGTTTTATAGGCTGAGGCACACCAGGCAGAGGGCATGCTAGTTGTTGGCAGTGAGAATTACACTATCCAGATTAGAGTCCAGTTTCTCTGAGGAAATTGCCTGCCCATAAGAAAAAGTCTAAAAATACTTACATTGGAGGTTCTCCATTGAAGTGTTCCAGCTAGGTCACCTGACAATGGAACCCAGATCAACAAGCCCTATCCACTTACAAAAAGTTTTCAGTCAGCACTTTAATACTTCACACAACAGCCAACAGACTTGACCAAGAGCCAAAATTCATGAGACATTTGAGGAAGGTCTCTAATGTGAAAGACAGAAGCCAAACAAATAGGAATAAGTGATAAAGGAAATACAGACACTGAACTAATCAAATATCATTAATCTCCTCAGAGAGCTAAAAGAAGAATTGACATTCATGAAATGTTATGATGATTCTTTTAATTCAGAAAATAGAAAGGAATCCTTTGAAATCAAAATATGATAACAAATGAAAAACTCAAGAGAGGAGTTGAAGAGTAAATCAGAGGAAAGTTTTCAGAAAGTAAATCAAAAAGACAAAGAAAAGAAAATACAAAAAATAAAAAATAAAAAACAATGACAAGTAGAAAAGATTCAATTCAAATAAGAGACAAAGAAAGAGAAGAATAAAAATAACAGGCCCGGCGTGGTGGCTCATGTTTGTAATCCCAGCAATTTGGGAGGTCTAGGCGGGCAGATCACCTGAGGTCAGTAGTTCGAGACCAGCCTGACCAATGTGGAGAAATCCTGTCTCTACTAAAAATACAAAATTAGCCGTGTGTTGTGGCGCATGCCTGAAATCCCAGCTACTCGGGAGGCTGAGGCAGGAGAATAGCTTGAATCCAGTAGGCAGAGATAGCGATGAGCACTCCATCCTGGGCAACAAGAGCAAATCTCTGTCTCAAAAAAAAAAAAAAAAAAAAAAGAAGAAGAAGAAGAAAATTATTAGTGAAATAATTCAAGAAAAATTCCCAGAAAGATACTAAACTGAACCTAATAAGTTCTTAGTGTAATGGACTAAAAGAAACCCATATCATTACATATATTTATAAAAGTACCAGACAGGAGAGACTTAGAATTCTAACAAGTCAAAACCGCCCAAAATACTTAGATAACTCTTTTTAAATTATTAACTACATTAAATGAATTTCTATTTCAATACTTTAGAAAACATTCACATACTTATTTAAAGCTTAAAATCACAAAGTTATCAGGTTCTCTTAAACACAGCAAACACTTTAACTGACAAACACAGATTATCCTGAACTTAATGCAATAGTACTAATGTTATAGGCTTATTTTCTCGTGTGTATTCTTAATCCAAAGTTATTATAGAGTCAAATCACCTAATCAATTTAGGGAGAGAGTATAAATTTCTGACACAAGCTGAAAGATTATAGACCTTGATATTCTATGAAACGGAGAAATAATGATTCCAGGATGACTATACGCAAGATCATCTATGTTCCTAATTTCTTCCAGTGTTGATTGGATTCAATTAACCTCATTATTCTCTAATTGGATTCTGGATTATTTCATTGCTTTGTCCAAGTTTGGTATCTCATCAAATCAGATTCAACATTCACTACCAGTTTCTACATTCATCTAGATATTATTATCATACTATAAGAAACATTCTGTAGTCATTCTTATGGGAGGAAAAATCATAGTACTAATTCATTTTAGTTTATGAGCAAGATTCAAGTCTTGATTCTGTCAGTTTCTAGCTCTATGACATGGACAATTTACTCAATCTCTCTGAATCTCAGTTTGCTCTCCAATAAAATGGGAAAGAAATGACGTAACTAAATGCACTTCACAGAATTTCATTAGCACTTCAGAAGCTATTTTTTAAAAGGTAGAAATAGCTCATATCCCACAAGAAAAGCAGAAAGAAAACAAAAGTTAGTTTTCTTCTCGTGTGTCTTTATTTATGGAAAGGATACGTGGAAAAAAAAGTCATTGTATTATGAGCAAAATAAGATAGAAAAGGTAAAATAATGACAATTATTTTTAAAACACATTCCAGAATATCTAAACCCAAATTCTTATCATAGTCTTTTAAGTATCTTTGTAATATTATTATTTTCATAACATTTTGGCTCACTCATTTCAGAATCTGTGATACAGTCTTGTCACTATCCACAGTGCTGAGGGTAAATATGATTTTAAAAATAGTCATGTCATATAAATACAAAGTTATTGATTATTAGCTGTCCATTAATTGGAGACTGGTTTAAACACTGGGATGATAAGCTGTGAAAAAAAAAAAGGACATGGAAACTATATATTGACATGAAATTATTTCCATGACTTTTCTTATTAAAAGAAAGTTGAGAAATTGTGCACGAACTTCTTATTAGTGTTGAAAAATACAAGAGAGGTAAACGCACACATGTATTTGCTTGTATTTACTTAAAATATTCCTGAAAGGTTACCTAAGAAAGGGAAATTTTGGTTGCTCCTGGGTCAGAGAATCATGTGAATGTACCACTATTACAAAAAATTAAACAAATGAAAATTTTTACAAGTCAAGTGAACTGTGAAGAGTAAAGTGAAAAATCAAACTAGCTAAAATTTATAAATTAGTCTGTAAAATAAATAAATGAGAGTGATGTATTATAAAACAAACACAAATTAATTTTCATGGAGCAATTACAAAATTCTTTTTTTTTTTTTTTTTTGGGCATGTTGGATTCTTGCTCTGTTGCCCAGGCTGGAGTGCAGTGGTGCAATCTCTGCTCACTGCAAACTCCATCTCCCAGGTGAAGTGATTCTCTTGCCTCAGTCTCCCAAATAGCTGGAATTACAGGTACCTGCCACCATGTCCAGCTAATTTTTGTATTTCAGTAAAGATGGGGTTTCACCATTTTGGCGAAGCTGGTCACAACTCCTGACCTCAACGATCTACCTGCCTTGGCCTCCCAAAGTGCTGAGATTACAGGCTGTGAGTTACTGCACCCGGTCTAAAAATTTTTATTCAGAAAAGATTGGATTTCTTTCTTTGATAAACAACACTTATTTTTAAGTACACATTCTATGATTTTTTAAATATTATTATACTTTAAGTTCTGGAATACATATGTAGAACGTGCAAGTTTGTTACATAGGTATACACGTGCCATGGTAGTTTGCTGCACCCATCAACCCATCATCTACATTAGATATTTCTCCTAATGCTATCCCTCCCCTAGACCCTACCCTTCAACAGGACCTGGTGTGTGATGCTCCCCTCCTTGTGTCCATGTGTTCTCGTTGTTCAACTCCCACTTATGAGTGAGAACATGCAGTGTTTGGTTTTCTGTTCCTGTGTTAGTTTGCTGAGAATGATAGTTTCCAGCTTCATCCATGTCTCTGCAAAGGACATGAATTAATCCTTTTTTATGGCTGCGTAGTATTCCATGGTGTGTAGGTGCCACATTTTCTTAATCTGGTCTGTCATTGAAAGGCATTTCGATTGGTTCCAAGTCTTTCCTTTTGTGAACAGCGCTGCAGTAAACATACTTGTGCATATATCTTTATAGTTGAATGATTTATAACCCTTTGGGTATATACACAGTAATGGGATTGCTGAATCAAATGGTATTTCTGGTTCTAGATCCTTGAGGAATCACCACACTGTCTTCCACAATGCTTGAACTAATTTACACTCCCACAAACAGTGTAAAAGCATTCCTATTTCTCCACATCCTCTCCAGCATCTGTTGTTTCCTGATTTTTTAATGATTGCCATTCTAACTGGCATGAGATGGTATGTCATTGTGGTTTTGATCTGCATTTCTCTAATGACTAGTGATGATGAGCCTTTTTGAATATGTTTATTGGCCACATAAATGTCTTCTTTTGAGAAGTGTCTGTTCATAGCCTTTGCCCACTTCTTGATGGGCTTGTTTTTTTTCTTGTAAGTTTGTTTAAGTTCTGTGTAGATTCTGAATATTAGCGCATTGTCAGACAGATAGATTGCAAAAATGTTCTCCCATTCTGTAGTCTGACTATTCACTCTCATGATAGTTTCTTTTGCTGTGCAGAAGTTCTTTAGTTTAATTAGATCCCATTTCTCAATTTTGGCTTTTGTTGCCATTGCCTTTGATGTTTTAGTCATGAAGTCTGCTCATTCCCAAATGGTATTACCTAGGTTTTTTTTCTGGGTTTTTATGGTGTAAGAAACTCACTCAAAACCGGACAACTACATGGAAACTGCACAATCTGCTCCTGAATGACTACTGGGTACATAACAAAATTAAGGCTGAAATATATAAATTATTTGAAACCAATGGAAACAAAGACACAACATACCAAAATCTCTGGGACACAGCTAAAGCAATGTGTAGAGGGAAATTTATAACACTAAATGGCCACAAGAGAAAGCAGAAAACATCTAAAATAAACACTCTAACATCACAATTAAAAGAACTAGAGGAGCAAGAGCAAACAAATTCAAAAGCTAGCAGAACATAAGAAATAACTAAATTCAGAGCAGAACTGAGGGAGATAGAGACATGAAAAACCCTTCAAAAAATCAATTAATCCAGGAGCTGGTTTTGAAAAAATTAACAAGATACATAGCCCACTAGCCAGACTAATAAAGGAGAAAAGAAAGAAGAATCAAAGAGACACAATAAAAAATTATACAGGGGATATTGCCACTGATCCCACATACAAACTACCATCAGAGAATACTATAAACACTTCTATGCAAATAAACTAGAAAATCTAGAAGAAATGGACAAATTCCTGGACACGTACACCCTCCCAAGGCTAAACCAGGAAGAAGTTGAATCCCTGAAAAGACCAATAACAAGTTCTGAAATTGAAGCTGTAATTAATGGCCTATGAACCAAAGAAAAAAAAAAAAAAAAAGGCCCAGGACCAGATGGATTCACAGTCAAAGTCTACCAGAGGTACAAAGAGGAGCTGATACTATTCCTTCTGAAATTATTTCAAACAACAGAAAAAGAAGGACTCTTCCCTAACTCATTTTATGAGGCCAGTGTCATCCTGATACCAAAACCTGGCAGAGACACAACAAATAAAGAAAATTTCAAACTGATATCCCTGATAAACATCGATACAAAAATCCTCAATAAAATACTGTGTAACCTAACCCAGCAGCACATCAAAAACCTTATTCACCACAATCAAGTCAGCTTCATCCCTGGTATGCAAGGCTGGTTCAGCATACACAAATCAATAAATGTAACCCGTCATATAAACAGAACCAATGACAAAAAACTACATGATTATCTCAATAGATGCAGAAAAGGCCCTCAATAAAATTCAACATCCTTCATGCTAAAAACTCAATAAACTAGGTATTGATGGAACATAGCTCAAAATAATAAGAGCTATATATAACAAACCCACAGCCAATATCATACTGAATAGACAAAATCTGGAAGCATTCCCTTTGAAAACCAGCACAAGACAAGGATGTCCTCTCTCACCACTCCTATTCAATATAGTATTGGAAGTTCTGGCCAGGGCAATCAGGCAAGAGAAAGAAATAAAGTATATTCAGATAGGAAGAGAGCAAGTCAAACTGTCTCTGTTTGCAGATGATATGATTGTGTATTTAGAAAACCCCATTGTCTCAGCTCAAAATCTCCTTAAGCTGATAAGCAACTTCAGCAAATCTCAGGATACAAAATCAATGTGCAAAAATCACAAGCTTTCCTATACATCAATAACAGACAAACAGAAAGCCAAATCATGAGTGAACTCCCATTCACAATTGCTACAAAGAGAATAAAATACCTAGGAATACAAACCACTGGTCAAGGAAATAAGAGAGGACAAAAACAAATTGAAAAACATTCCATGCTCATGGATAGAAATAATCAATATCATGAAAGTGGCCATACTGCCCAAAGTAATTTATAGATTCAATACTATCCCCATCAAGCTACCATTGAGTTTCTCAACAGAATTAGAAAAACCGACTTTTAATTTCATATGGAACCAAAAAAGAGCTCATATAGCCAAGACAATCCTAAGCAAAAAGAACAAAGCTGGAGGCATCTTGCTACCTGACTTCAGACTATACTACAAGGCTACAGTAACCAAAACGCATGGTACTGGTACCAAAACAGATATACAGAACAATGGAACATAACAGAGGCCTCAGACATAATGTCACACATCTGCAACCATCTGATCTTTGACAAACTTGACAAAACCAAGCAATGGGGAAAGGATTTCCTTTTTAATAAATGGTGTTGGGAAAACTGCCTAGCCATATGCAGAACACTGAAACTGAACCCCTTCCTTACACCTTATACAAAAATTAACTCAAGATAAAGATTTAAACATAAAATCTCAGAATTTTTAATGCAATATTCTCATCACCTTAGCCATGCTTTACATGTACTAATGTATAAAATACATCAAATAAAGAAGCATTTTACTTTCTTATAATATGATAAATTTCATTACAAATGCATAGAAACATATATTCTTAAAGTTAAAAGTATAGTATATTTAATATCAGAATTAATTTGCTTTTAAAATTCAATCTATCTTATTAATTATGAAAATGAATAAAATTTTGGTAAATAAATTAGAATTCCTTCAAAATTATTGCTGCACTTAGCATTATAGAACACCTTTATCACCTTGGTCTTGTGTGTGTATGTTTCAAAATCTGTGTAGTGATTATCAGAGCTTTCTGTTCCTCTTCACCTATAGTCATCTGTGTTTTTGATGTATGTGTCTAACATTTAGAGGTATATATATTCTCAAACATGTAAACACGCACACTGATACTGAAAGTATTGTTATTGAGAGCAAGAAAATAAAGTGTGTTATTAGTCTTGTTTAATACTAGAATCTATTATTGTCTTTGAAACAAAAATACACAATGCATTAGTAAAACAAAAGTTCAAGAATGGTAAATCACTCTTACTTTCAGGACTGAATGCCCTTTCAAATAGTTAACTGCAAAATGCATAAAACTATGAAACACATAAAAATGGTATGTAACAAATAGTAAACCATAATGGAAGTTTAACTGTTAAAAGAATAAAATCTGCTAAATGAATAATAGCAGTAGCCAAGCCGGCTATGATTTCATGCTTTTCCATTGTAAAATGTAGGAATCCATTCACATATAATAATTCCAGAGGGAAAGTTCCATAATTTTAAGATATTTGTGGAGTAACAAGTGAACTTCACTAGGATCCTCTCCATTTCAAATACAAACAAAACCTGCTGATTCTGCACATTCCTGAGAAGAGTAAAGATTAAACCTCTCAAGAATTAGAAATGCTTAGTTATTTGCTTTCCAGAGTGAACGGCTCTATGCCCATACAAAAGATGCCCATGTAAGAAAGCACAAAATAAGCATTGATTATTATGAAATGGCATATATTATATAATAAGAATCAGTCTGCTAACTTGCAGGATGACTGGGAGCTACATCACATGCTTCTCTAGTTTTCCATATTGCATGCACTCTCTCAACAAGACAGAATTAGTGTATTTTGCAAAAATTTGTTCCTTTCTTTTCCAGTCTAACAAAAATAAAACTCAACTTACAACCCAACTGTGGAAACTCACTTAACTTCCCCTTCCTCTCTTAACTTCTATTCCCTATAATATATTGATTATGCCATTAACCTTAATTCTTCACCTTCCCTATTATGTAATTTTGCAGTTCCTCACAGTTAAGCAGAGTATATTTCTATGCCCAGTGTGACTTACTTTGGCCAAGAGAATGAGATAGAAATTATGGTAAACCTAGACCTCAAGAAGCCATGCATATTTCCAATTTCTCTCTTGTATCTCTTCTATCATCATGAGAACATGCTAGGCCCAGCCGCTGGACATGGCAGGAGGATAATAAGAGATACATGGAGCACAGCCACCTCCAACCAAATGCAGTCATAAAAATGACCTGAGCCAAAAGCAACAAAACTGTCTGGCTGAGCTCAGCCTAGATAAGTTGACTTGAAGATTCATGAAAAATAATAACATTTAAACTACTGAGTTTTAGTATAGCTCATTATACAGCAATATATAACTAATATATTCTGCCAATATTTTGCCATTTTGCCCATCTATTTGAATGCCCCTCCTAATAATTTTGCAAGTTCATAAGCCATGGGAGACTGTCAACAATTGAATTATTTATTCAAACCAGGAGCTCCATGTTTATTTACTTCAGGTTTTAAGACCTCTTGTACTCTCTAAAGAACTCTTTGAATAGCACATGACATGTAATCCAATTTCATCTTACCCAACTCTCTCTTTAATCAAGCAAATTCATCTCAGTAACATCAAGTTATTCAAGGGGAAATGACCACATATTATGTATTAAATGTTTTATATATTCTCAGTTCATAAGGCTATATCCTCAGTCTTTGCTAAGATCTTCTACAGTTCAATTTGTAGGTAGGTGGACTACCTTGAGAAAAGACAAGTAAATATACTTTACAATGGACTTACAGTGGTAATGCACCCAGAAAGACTGGCCAATTACTGAGAATGGGATTGCCAAAAAGTGAAAAGATGAAAAGTGAAGGAAAAAAGTGAAAAATATATGAAAGGCAGAAAAAAAAAAAAAACTAAAAACCTATACTGACCAAGAAAAAAAAAACAGAAGACTGAAATTACTAAGATCAGAAATGAAATAGGGGACATCATTGTTAATTTTATAGAAACAAAGACTGTAATGAAATAGTCTAAAATTATATGCCAATAAATTAGATAACAGAGGAAATGAATAAATTCCTAGAAGGATACAAGCTACTAAAAACCATAAGGAAGAAAGAGAAAGACCTAAATAGGCCTACAACAAATAAAGACATTTAATTACTAATTTTTTTTAAAGACTTCTCACAAAGAGAAACTTAACCCTGATGACTTTACTGATGAATTTTATCAGACATTTAAAGAAGAATTAACATTAATTCTTCATTAAGTCATCTAAAAATTAGAAAAGGAGGAAGTAATTCTCAACTCATGCTATAAGGCCAATAGTAACTGAGACAAATTCAGATGAAGACATCAAAAGAAAAGAAAACTACACATTAATACATGTCATTAATATAGATGCAGAAATTTTCAACAAATTACCAACAAACTGAATCTTGCAACATATTTACCATGACAAAGTAGAATTTATCTCAGGAATGCAAGGGATTTTTTTTACATCTGGAAATCAATCAATACAACATAATATATATAAGTAAAAACCAAAGACTGTATGGTCATCTCCCTAAATGCAAAATAAGCATTTGACAAAGTCTAACAGTGTTTAATGATTAAAAATAAATAAAACTCAATGAAGAAATAAAAGAGAACTTTCTCAGTCTGAGAAAAAGGATCTATAAAAAACTCAGTATGAACACAGCCAAAGCAGTATTAAGGGGGATTTTCATAGCACTAAATGCCCACTCAAAAAGATTAGAAAGATGTCAAATTAAAAATCTAAGATCATGAATGAAAGAATTAGAGAGGCAAGAACAAATCAATCCCAAAGCTAGCAGAAGACAAGAAATAATCAAAATCAGAGATGAATTGAAGGGCATTGAGACATGAAAAACTATTCAAAAGATCAATGAATTCAGGCATTGAGTTTTTGAAAAAAATAAGATTAAAAAAAAAACCTTCAAAAACTCAATGAATCCAGGAGCTGGATTTTTGAAAAGATCAACAAAATAGATAGAACACTAGCCAGACTAATGAATTAAAAAAGAGAGAAGAATCAAATAGACTCAACAAAAAATGATAAAGGGGATATCACCACCAATCCCCCAGAAATACAAACTATAATCAGAAATTACTATAAACACCTCTATGCAAATAAACTAGAAAATCTAGAAGAAATGGATAAATTCCTGGACACATATAACCTCCAAAGGCTAAACCAGAAAGAAGTTGAATCCCTGAATAGACCAATAACAAGTTCTGAAATTGAGGCAGTAGCTAATAGCCTACCAAGCAAAAAAAGGCCAGGACCAGACAGATTCACAGTTGAATTCTACCAGAAGTACAAAGAGGAGTTGGTACCATTTTTTCTGAAACTATTTCAAACAACAGAAAAAGAGGGAATCCTCCCTAACTCATTTTATGAGGTCAGTGTCATCCTGATACCAAAACCTGGCAGAGACACAACAAAAAGGGAAAATTTCAGGCCAATATCCCTGATGAACATCATTGCAAAAATCCTTAATAAAATACTGGCAAACAGAATCCAGTAGCACATCAAAAAGCTTATGCATTATGATCAAGTCAGCTTCATTCCTGGGATGCAAGCTGGTTCAACACATGCAAATCAATAAACGTAATCCAAACAGAATCAATGACAAAACCCACATAATTGTCTCAATAGATGCAGAAAAGGCCTTTGACAAACTTCAACAACCCTTCATTCTAAAAATTCTCAAGAAGGTAGGTATTGATGGAACGTATCTCAAAACAATAAGAGCTACTTATGACAAACTCACAGCCAATGTAATACGGAATGGGCAAAAACTGGAAGTATTCCCTTTGAAAATCAGCACGAGACAAGGATATTCAATTAGGAAAAAAGGAAGTCAAATTGTCCCTGTTTGCAGACGACATGATTGTCTATTTATAAGACCCCATCATCTCAGTCCAAAATCTCCTCAAGGTGATAAGCAACTTCAGCGAATTTCAGGATACAAAATCAATGTGCAAAAATCACAAGCATTCACACACACCAATAACAGACAAACAGAGAGCCAAATTAGGAGTGAACTCCCATTCACAATTCCTACAAAGAGAGTAAAGTTCCTAGGAATCCAACTTACAAGGGACGTGAAGGACCTTTTCAAGGATAACTACAAACCATTGCTCAAATAAATAAGAGAGGACACAAACAAATGGAAAAACATTCCATGTTCATGGATAGGAAGGATCAATATCATGAAAATGGTCATACTGCCCAAAGTAATTTATAGATTCAATGCTAATCCTCATCAACTTACCATTGACTCTCTTCACAGAATTGGAAAAAACTACTTTAAATTTCATATGAAATCAAAAAGGAGCCCACATAGTCAAGACAATCCTAACCAAAAAGAACAAAGCTGGAGGCATCATGCTATCTGACTCCAAACAATACTACAATGCTGCAGTAACCAAAACAGCATGATACTGATACCAAAACAGATATATAGACCAATGGAACAATGAAACAGAGCAGAGGCCCCACAAATAACAGCACATATCTACAACACTCTGATTTTTGGCAAACCTGACAAAAACAAGCAATGGGGAAAGGATTCCTTATTTAATAAATTGTGTTGGGAAAACGGGTTAACCATATGCAGAACACTGAAACTGGATCCCTTCCTTACACCTTATACAAAAATTAACTCAAAATGGATTAAAGACTTGAACATAAGACCTAAAACCATAAAACCCGTGGAAACAAAAGCTAGGCAATACCATTCAGGACATAGGCATGGGCAAAGACTTCATGACTAAAACACCAAAAGCAATGGCAACAAAAGCTAAAATAGAGAAACGGGATCTAATTAAACTAAAGAGCTTCTGCACAGCAAAAGAAACTACCATCAGAGTGAACAGGCAACCTACAGAATGGGAGAAAATTTTGCAATCTACTCATCTGACAAAGGGCTAATATCCAGAATCTACAAAGAACTCAAACAAATTTACAAGAAAAAAAAACAACCCATCAAAAGTGGGCAAAGAATATGAGCAGAAGCTTCTCAAAAGAAGACATTTATGCAGCCAACAAACATATGAAAAAAAGCTAATCATCACTGGTCATTACAGAAATGCAGATCAAAACCACAATGACATACCATCTCATGCCAGTTAGAATGGCGATCATTAAAAAGTCAGGAAACAGATGCTGGAGAGGATGTGGAGAAATAGGAATGCTTTTGCCCTGTTGGTAGGAGTGTAAATTAGTGCAAGCACTGTGGAAGACAGTGTGGCATTTCCTCAAGGATCTAGAACCAGAAATACCAT
Source organism: Rhinopithecus bieti (assembly GCF_001698545.2). Lineage (NCBI taxonomy): Eukaryota > Metazoa > Chordata > Mammalia > Primates > Cercopithecidae > Rhinopithecus > Rhinopithecus bieti. The sequence goes on from NW_016827678.1 coordinate 606,709, forward strand.
TTGACCCAGTAATCCCATTATTGGGTATATACCCAAAGGATTATGAATTATTCTACTATAAAGACAGATGCACATGTATGTTTATTGGGGCACTGTTTNAAAAAGACAAACAACCCCATCAAAAAGTGGGCAAAGAATATGAGCAGAAGCTTCTCAAAAGAAGACATTTATGCAGCCAACAAACATATGAAAAAAAGCTAATCATCACTGGTCATTACAGAAATGCAGATCAAAACCACAATGACATACCATCTCATGCCAGTTAGAATGGCGATCATTAAAAGTCAGGAAACAGATGCTGGAGAGGATGTGGAGAAATAGGAATGCTTTTGCCCTGTTGGTAGGAGTGTAAATTAGTGCAAGCACTGTGGAAGACAGTGTGGCATTTCCTCAAGGATCTAGAACCAGAAATACCATTTGACCCAGTAATCCCATTATTGGGTATATACCCAAAGGATTATGAATTATTCTACTATAAAGACAGATGCACATGTATGTTTATTGGGGCACTGTTTGCAATAGCAAAGACTTGGAACCAACTCAAATGCTCATCAATGATAGACTGGATAAAGAAAATGTGGCACATATACACCATGGAATACTATGCAGCCATAAAAAAGGATGAATTCTTCATCCAGAGACATGCATGAAGGTGGAAACCATCATTCTCAGCAAACTAACACAGGTACAGAAAACCAAACACCTTATGTTCTCACGCATAAGTGGAAGATGAACAGTGAGAACACATGGACTCCGGGAAGGGAACATCACACACCAGGTCGTGTTTGGGGGTAGGGTCTTTGTCATGAAATCTTTCCGCATTCCTATGTCCATGATGATATTGCTTAGGTTATCTTCTGAGTTTTTATAATTTTGAGTTTCACATGTAAATCTTTAATTCATCTTGAGTTTATGTTTTATATGGTATAGGAAAGGGTTATAGCTTTAAGCTTCTGCATATAGCTAACCAGTTGTCCCAGCACCATTTATCTCATAGGGAATCTTTTCCCCATTTCTTATTTTTCTCAGCATTATTGAAGACTACATAGTTATAGATGTGCAGCCTTATTTCTGAGCTCTCTATTCTGTTCCATTGGTCTATGTTCCTGTTTTTGTACCAGTACCATGCTGTTTTGGTTACTGTAGCCTTGTAGTACAGTTTGAAGTTGGGTAACATCATGCCTCCAATTGTGTTCATTTTGCTTAGGATTGCATTGGCTCTTCAGGCTCCTTTCCGATTCCATATGAATTTTAAAATAGTTTTTTCCTAGTTCTTTGAATAATATCCTTGGTAGCTTGTTAAGAATAGCAGTGAATCTTTAAATTGCTTTGGGTAGTACAGCCATTTTAATAATATTGATTCTTCCTGTTCATGAGTGTGGGAAGTTTTTTTGTTTGTTTGTTTGTTTGTTTGTTTGTTTTTTTGAGACGGAGTCTCGCTCTGTTGCCCAGGCTGGAGTGCAGTGGCCGGATCTCAGCTCACTGCAAGCTCCGCCTCCCGGGTTTATGCCATTCTCCTGCCTCAGCCTCCCAAGTAGCTGGGACTATAGGCACCCGCCACCTTGCCCGGCTAGTTTTTTTTTGTATTTTTTAGTAGAGACGGGGTTTCACCGTGTTAGCCAGGATGGTCTCTATCTCCTGACCTCGTAATCCACCCGTCTCGGCCTCCCAAAGTGCTGGGATTACAGGCTTGAGCCACCGCGCCCTGCCGAGCGTGGGAATTTTTATCATTTGTTTATGTCTTCTCTGATTTCTTTGAGCAGTGTTTTGTAATACTAATTGTAAAGATCTTTCATCTCCCTCGTTAACTGTTTTCCTATATTCCCAGGTATTCTGTTCTTTTTCTGGCCATTGTGAATGAGATTGCCTTTCTGATTTGTCTCTTGGTTTGACTGTTGTTGGTTTATGAAAATGCTAGTGATTTTTGCACATGGATTTTGTATTCTACAACTTTGCTGAAGCAAAAGTTGACAAGTAGGATCCAATTAAACTTAAGAGTTTCTCCATGGCAAAAGAAACTATCAGCAGAGTAAACAGACAAACTACAGAATGGGAGAAAATATTTGCAAACTATGCATCTGACAAAGGTCTAACATCCAGCATCTATTAGGAACTTAAACAGATTGACAAGAGAAAAATAACCCCATTAAAAAGTGGGCAAAGTACATGAACAGACACTTCTCAGAAGAAGACATGCGTGTGGCCAACAAAATATGAAAAAAACTCAATATTATTGATCATTAGAGAAATGCAAATCAGAACCACAATGAGATATCACCTCACATCAGTCAGAATGGCTATTATTAAAAAGTCAAAAAATAACAGATGCTGACGAGGTTACAGAGAAAATGGAACACTTATAAATGTAAATTAGTTTAACCATTGTGGAAAGCAGTATGGCAATTCCTCAAAGAGCTAAAAGCAGAACTACCACTCAACTCAGTAATCTCTTTAGTGGGTACATACCTAGAGAAATACAAACCATTCTACCATTAAGACTCATCCATGCAAATGTTCATTGCAGCACTATTCACAATAGCAAAGACATGGAATCAACCTAATTGCCCATCAATGACAGATTGGATAAAGAAAATGTGGTACATGTAAACCATGGAATACTATGCACCCATACAAAAGAACAAGATCATGTCTTTTGAGGGAACATGGGTGGAACTGGAGGCTATTATCCCTAGCAAACTAATACAGAAACAGAAAACCAAATACCACAGTTCTCACTTATAAGTGTGAGCTAAATGATGAGAACTTATTAATGCAAAGAAGGAAGCAATAGACACTTGGGCCTGCTTGAGGGTGGAGGTTGGGAGGAGGGAGAGAAACAAAACAGATAAGTATTGGCTATTGGGCTTAATATCTGAGTGATGAAATAATCTGTACAACAAACCCCTGTGACATGAGTTACCCCTATGTAACAAACCTTTGTATGTACCCCAGAACCTAAAATAAAAGTTAAAAAAGTATAAAAACAAAACCCAGAGCTAACATCATACTAAATGGTAAAAGACAATGTTTTCACCCTATGTTCAGCAACAAGACAAGGACATCTGTTCTTACCATTTCTTGTCAGCATTCCACAAGAGGTTCTAAGCAGGGCAATTCAGCAAGACAAATAAATAAAATATATCCAGATTTGAAATGAAGATGTAGCATAGCTTGTATACATCATATACAATGAAGATATGATCTTATAAATGAATCCTAATGAATTTATCAAACAGCAATTAGAACTAATTAACAAGTTCAGCAAGGTTGTAGGGTACAGGATTAATACACAGAAATCAACTGGATTTCTAAACAGTAGCAATGAACAATCCAAAAGTGAAATCAAGAAAATAATTCAATTTATAATGGTATCATAGGAAAAAAAAATCTAAGGAATATGTTTAACAAGATAAGTATAAAACTATAAAATACTGCTGATAGATATTAAAGGAAACCTAAATAAATGGAAAGACAGTCCATGTGCATATATTAGAAGACTTAACATTGTTAAAAGCTCAATATTCACCAAACTGATCTACAGATTCAATGTAGTTTCTGCTAAATTTCTACTTGGCTTTTTTATCAGAAATTGACAAGCTGATCCTAAAATGTATATGGAAATTTAAGGTATCCAGAATAGCTTAAAAAAACAAAACCTTGGATTTATTTGGAGGGCACATACTTAATGTCAAAACTTACTACAAAGCTATAATAATAAACAGATGTAGTCCAAAATAAGGTTAGACATATAGACAGATATAGTGCTAAAATAAGGTTAGACCAAGGGAATACACTGAGAGTCCAGAAATAAGACATCACATTTATAATCCATTGATTTTCAACAGAGATACCAAGACAACTCAACGAGGAAAAATATTTTCTTCAACAAATGATGCTAGAGAAATGTATATCCACATGCAAAAAAAAAAAAAAAGTTGAACCTCTTCCTAACACCATATATAAAAATTCACTCCAAATTTTCAAAGACCTAAATGTAAGAGCTAAAACTATAAAACTCTTAGAAGACAATTTACAAGTAAATTTTCATAAGTCTGCATTACTACAGACAGTGGGTTGGCTTCCTGGGCTGTTTGATGCAGGTTGTGAGTCAGAGTCCTATTTTTATACATAGTCTGGCATTGTCATTTGTATTTCAGACTCTCAGAATCAAACACTAGCTATGGAATTTCCAGGAATTTACTCAGTCTTAGCTCCATTACCTTCATGTGTAAAATTTAGTTAGTAGAAGCCTCTACTACATAGGATAATAATTCATAGCCCATAATAATATTTTCTGAACTGACCTGGAATAAATAAAACCAGTAGTGCTAATGTATCAACTATGTATGAGAAAGATAATATACTTCTATGCCAAAGACATACAGAAAGAGAAGATAAAGGTGCTTACTTAGCACAGAACCTGGTGCAAAAGAGGCAGATAATTCTTAGGTGTTTATCTGTTTCCTTGGTTTTTCTTTCTTGGATTCTTCTTGTCACTCCATTTTGATAGTGTGATGCTAAGTGATAGTACACCATTATTCATGGTAAGAAGCATTATAATTCCTTATGACTGCAAGGAGACACTTTTTCCCTAATGGTACACATAGATTTACTAAAAAAATAAAATTAAAAAAAAAAAAAAACCTAGATAATATTCCTGCTAGCTCCCTGAGTGCAAGCAACAGAATCAGTTTCCTCATTCTTCACCCAATCACATCCTTTAGGCTTCCATCCATTTTGTAGAAGACTATTGGAAATAAGGGCCAGGCACTGTGATTCACACCCGTAATCCCAGCTCTTTGAGAGACCAAGGCAGGAGGATAACTTGAGCTCAGGATTTGGGAGGTTGCAGTGAGCTAGGATCAAGCCACTGCATCCCAGCCTAAATGACAGGAGACCCTGTCTCAAAAAAAAAAAAAAAAAAAAAAAAAAAAAAAAAAGAAGGAAGAAAAAAAAATAAAGCTGTTTTATAGTGTTACATATGCAGTTAAATATTTTAGCATTGAGGAAGAAGTCGTTTTCTGTTCTGTCTACTAAAGAAAGCACAAAAACAATTGGATTGGAAGGATGCTTTCTCCATTACAAATCCCATTTGGTACAACTTAGCCATCAACCCTCTTTTTAAGGACAATGTTGTTTACGAAGCATGAGCTGAGGTGTTGTGCATGATTTCTTGGTTTCTCTCCTCCAAATTAGCACATGAACCCCACACCCATAAGATGGCAACAGTTAAAATATGAACAAACACAACAATAATAAGGCCTGGAAAGAAGTTTTTATGCCACCCCAGGAGAGCATGTGGTGTACATTCCAAGTCTGTGACATCCTGCCCAGCCCACTCTTACCCCCAAGATATGGCTCCATTTTGCATAGAAACCACTTTACTTTTGTATCCCATATGTATCCCTATAATCTGGCCAGGAGCTATAAATCTACCAGTTATATAAAAGTAATTCTGGGACATTCAGGGAAATAGGAGTTGTACTCCTAGCCTGTGTATCAGGGTGGCTTCCTAATACAAGAGAAAAAAAATCAATGAACTAAGGCCCAAAGATTGTAATAAGTTACATGTGGTTAGCATTCCAGTAAAAGTCATAGAAGTACAATAAAAAAAAAGAATTCTATTAAAGTTTATTATTTTTAATACTTTCTATTAGTAGTATGAATTTTCAGGAGACTGGCTAGCCTTTACAGAATACACTTGTGGCATACAAAACCTTTTTATTTTTTATTCATTTATTTATTCATTTAGTAACCATTTGTAAATGTTAATAGGTAAAATATGCAGCATTTAAAATGGCCTCTGAAGTTTTACAGTGGACTGATTACCAATGCACAAAATATGGAACATTGCAGTCTTTTCTAGGGCTGTCATTTCTAATCCACTTTTAATTAAGGGCTTTTGCAGACAAACAAGCTTGTTACATTTCATATTACTAGCACAACTGGAAGTATATTTTTCTGGGAAAGTTCAGAGAAGATTTGAAAGGCCTAGAAATTGTTATAGTTATCTAAGCCAAAATATCTTTGAGCTGAAAATGTCTGTGTGTGTAGCAGAATATAGACTAAAATCATTAAAGTTGGAGGTGACTGGAGCTAACCTAGACTTGGACAAGCATTTTACATAAGAAAAACTGTGTTTTCCCAAAGTCATTTTATTTTCCCACTAGGTATATACTAACTTCATTTTTTTCTAACCTTGTTATAAATTCACCTATTCATAGAATTCCATGTGAGGAGATATACATTTTTAATTGCATCATGAGATAACCATCATGGTAATTCACTTTGTAAACACATATATACAATATCAACTATCACCTCAGCTTAATTGGTTGAGTATTAATAACTGGTGTAAACAAATGACTCATTAATAAGTTGCTAATGGTTGAATTCACTCATGGCCCAATTAAGACAAAGAGCAATGCATAATACACATTCTCAAGAATACAGTAATAATAACTAACATTTACTCAAGGCTTGCACTACATGCCAGGCGTTTCGAATGTGGTTTCTATACAGTGTATAATTTAATCCTCACAATAACTATATGATATTGGTGCAGTTCTTAATCCTTGTATTACATGAAGAAACTAAGGCACAGATGGGTTAAAGGACTTGCAATATCATACTAGTGTCAGAGTGTTTGAACCTAAACATCCAATCGTAGCACCCTTTATTATTTACCATTCAATACTCTCATTCTATGGGAGTCATGAAAGCCACTCTTATTGTTTTATTTTGCATCACTTCTAATTAATAGGAAGACACTGTTGATGTGCAAAACCTGAATGTCTAAATTCCCGAGTTTAGCCAGGGGCTTGTTTACTGTGATCAGTACCAGGTACAATGTATAACCAAGTGTTAGTTCTTTAGCTCACCGTAGAGTACAACCACCTGATTGAATGTCTTTGAAACTAACTATAGTAGCTATAAGCATAGGTAACTCAGCCTCCTTATAAAATCAAAAGAATTAAAACAAAAATATATTTTATAAGGTAATTTTTTTTCCACTTAAACCAATCAAGGAAAAGGGTTTTTTCCCCACTAAAATAAAAAATGACTTCTAGCATGATGGTTGAGAGTCTGGAGTGTCTGAGCTCAAGCCTCGGCAATTCCACTGGGTAATGGGCAAGGTACATAAAAATCTCTGCAATTCGGTTTCCTCATCTGGAAATCAGGAGTTACACACTGGGAGTTAAAGTAGTTGTAAGAATTGAGTTAATAACATAGAGTTCTTCCTAGAATGTCTCATCTGATCCTGATTCCTGAAGCATGTTATATCACAGGTCTTGCAAAGTGCTTTGATTCCATTTTCTTTTCTTTTTTAGGTGTTCATCACAGGTATAGAAATAATGGCTGCTTTAATAGAGAGAAAAGCAATAATTGCCAGAATATATCATTTGTTAAATAAAGAGTGCCATGAATTATTGAGAGTGAATTTCAACTGTAGCTTACAGAAACGGGGATTATGGAGTTTCCTGACAATCATTCAAGGTCAAGAAAAATGTTCTTAGAGATATAGAGGATGGAAAGGCTAAAAAATAGTTTCATAGGTGCTGGCAAGATGGCCAAATAGGAACAGCTCTGGTCTGCAGCTCCCAGTCAGATTGATGCAGAAGGTGGGTGATTTATGTGTTTCCAACTGAGGTACCTGGTTCATCTCGCTGGGACTTGTTGGACAGTGAGTGAAGCCCACGGAGGGTGAGCCAAAGCAGGGCAGGGCATTGCCTCACCAGGGAAGTGGAAGGGGTCAGGGAATTTTCTCCCCTACCCAAGGGAAGCCGTGAGGGACTGTGTACACTCCAGCCCAGATACTGCACTTGTCCCATGGTCTTCGCAACCTGAAACCAGGAGATTCCCTCTGGTACATAACCCACGCGGGCCCTGGGTCTCAAACACAAAACTGGGCAGCTGTTTGGGCAGACACTGAACTAGCCACAGGAGTTTTTGTTTTTTGTGTTTCGGTTTTTTTTTTTTTTTTTTTTTTTCAATACCCCAGTGGCACTTGGAACACCAGTGAGACAGAACCTTTCACTCTCCTGGAAAGGGGTGCTGAAGCCAGTGAGTCAAGTAGTCTGCCTTGGCAAGTCCCACCTCCATGGAGCCCAGCAAACTAAGATACACTGGCTTGAAATTCTCCTTGCCAGCAGTCTGAGATCAACCTGGGATGCTTGAGCTTGGTGGGGGTGGGGCCTCACCATTGCTGAGGTTTGAGTAGGTGGTTTTAGGCTCACAGTGTAAACGAAGCAATCAGGAAGTTTGAACTGGTCAGAGCCCACTGCAGCTCAGCCAAGCTGCTGTGACTAGACTACCAGATTTCTCCTCTCTAGGCAGAACATCTCTGAAAAAAAGGCAGCAGCCCCAGTCAGGGACTTGTAGATAAAACCCCCATATCCCTGGGACAGAGCACCTGGGGGAAGGGGCGGCTGTGGGCACAGCTTCAGCAGACTTAAATGTACCTGCCTGACAGCTCTGAAGAGAGCAGTAGACCTTCCAGCATAGCATTCAAGCTCTGCTATGGGTCCCTGATCCCCAAGTATCCTGAATGAGAGACACATCCCAGTAGGCGCCGACAGACACCTCATACAGGAGAGCTCTGGCTGGCATCTGTTGGGTGCCACTCTAGGACTAAGCTTCCAGAGGAAAGAAGAGACAGCAATCTTTGCTGTTCTGCATCCTCTGCTGGTGATACCCAGGCAAACAGGATCAGGAGTGGACCTCCAGCAAACTTTAGCAGACCTGCAGCAGAGAGGCCGGACTGTTAGAAGGAAAATTAACAAATGCAATGGAATAGCACATCCACTAAAAGACACTGTTGAAAGGTGACAAACATCAAAGACCAAAGGTAGACAAATCCATGAAGATGAGGAAAAACCAGTGCAAAAATGCAGAAAATTCCAAAAACCAGAAGGCCTCCTCTCCTCCAAAGGATCACAGCTCCTCCCCAGCAAGGGAACAAAACTGGATGGAGAATGAGCTTGACGAATTGACAGCAATAAACTTCAAAAGATGGGTAATAACAAACTCCTCCAAGCTAAAGGAGCATGTTCCAACCCAATGGAAGGAAGCTAAGAACCTTGAAAAAAAGGGTAGACGAATTGCTAACTAAAATAACCAGTATAGAGAAGAACATAAATGACCTGATGGAGCAGAAAAACACAATACAAGAACTTTGTGAGGAATACACAAGTATCAATAGCCGAATTGATCAAGCGGAAGAAAGAATATCAGTAACTGAAGAACAACTTAATGAAATGAAACTCAAAGACAAGATTAGAGAAAAAAGAATAAAAAGGAACAAACAAAGCATCCAAGAAATATGGGGCTATGTGAAAAGACCAAACTTACGTTTGATTGGTGTACATGAAAGTGGTAGGGAGAGGGGAACCAAGTTGGAAAACACTCTTCAGGATACTATCCAGGAGAACTTCCCCACCTAGCAAGACAGGCCAACATTCAAATTCAGGAAATACAGAGAACACCACAAAGACACTCCTCGAGAAGAGCAACCCCAAGACACATAATCATCAGATTCACCAAGGTTGAAATGAAGGAAAAAAAGTTAAAGGCAGCCAGAGAGAAAGGCTGGGTTACCCAGAAAAGGAAGCCCATCAGACTAAGAGCGGATCCCTGTGCAGAAACCCTACAAGCCAGAAGAGAGTAGGGGCCAATATTCAACATTCTTAAAGAAAATAATTTTCAACCCAGAATTTCATATCTAGCTAAACTAAGCTTCATAAGGGAAGGAGAAATAAAATCCTTTACAGACAGGCAAATGCTGAGAGATTTTGTAATCACCAGGCCTGCCTTACAAGAGCTCCTGAAAGAAGCACTAAACATGGAAAGGAACAACTGGTACCAGCCACTACAAAAACATATCAAA